>NC_066892.1:8467421-8677421 GCF_022985175.1 Labeo rohita | reverse complement strand
AATCAAAATGTATAAAGTTGTCCAAATGAAGTTTTTTAGCAATGCATATTGCTAATCGAAAATTAAGTTTTGATATATTTACGTTAGGAAATTTACAAAATATCTTTATAGAACATGATCTTTACTTAATATCCTAATAATTTTTGGCATAAAAGAAAATCGATAATTTTGACCCATATTTTTGGCTGTTGCGACAAATATACCCATGCTACTTATGACTGGTTTTGTGGGGTCAAATATGTGTTAGTATTTGTCTGTTTAAATTTATTTTCAAAGACTATATTCTGATATTGGTAACATAAAATTTGTTAAATTCATTATGATGTGCAATGTAAAGGAAAGTTGTGGACAATAAATCAAAATGATGGTTTTGTAACTTTTATCTAATAATAATTTATTTGATTCGCTAAGTTGCAGTAAAAACATGCTTTTTACCCTCTGCTCAGCTTTAAAGTTCCACTTGTTATTTGCATCATAAATATACAGAGTTACTGATCGATATGTTTGTCTTTGCATCTAGAATCATGGCAGAGACAGACGAGGCTGACGTTCAAACCAAGAAAAGCAAAACCCTCATCGTACGACATCTGCCCAGAGAACTTAGTAAAGATGAAAAGGAGGATCTCCTTAAATACTTTGGTGCCTCATCTGTTAGAGCGCTGTCAGAGAAGGGACCCCTAGTAAGTTGCCAGATTTGCAAGAATGAAAGTTGCAAATTGCTGTGGGTAAATGATGGTGTGAATAAATACAGGTGACCTAATTGTGTTGTCATCTGCAGAAACATATGGCATTTGCAACTTTCAGCAGTGAGACCTCAGCCTCTAAGGTAAAACTAGAATACACATGCTCATCTTGTGGTTCAAAATCTGGTTTCGACATATGTTAACTAAAAACCGAATTGTTTCTTTCCTCCCGCAGGCACTAAACAGACTTCATCAGCTGAGAATCCTCGGTCACACACTAGTGGTGGAGTTTGCGAAAGATCAAGACCATGTCATTGTTTTGAAAGACCCTCCAGTGTCTAAGAGGTAAATGACAAAATCAATAATAATAGACTTTTAGCTATTCCTGTTCCTTCCCAGCTAATTATAAGCTGTCTCTGATTGGCTAACTGACTATTACTGTATTTTATCAGAACTGTGTGTATGGATGTTTCTTTAAATATGGACACTTTTATGTTGCAGGGATTGTTTTAATATATTCTACTTTGTTATATTAAGGTTAAAACATTAAAACTTGTTGTATATACACTGCTGTTAAAAAGTTTGAATTTTAATAGGTTTTTTTTTTTAATGGAGTCTCTTATGCTCATCAAGGCTGTATTTATTTGATCAAAAATACAGTAATATTGTGAAATGTTATTGCAATATCTAATATTGGCTTCCTATTTTAATATACTTTAAAATATAATTTATTTCTGTGACACAGCACTGAATTTTCATCAGCACTTACTCAAGTCTTCAGTGTCACATCAGAAATCATTCTAATATGCTGATTTATTATCAGTGTTAAAACTGTTGCGCTGCTTAATATATTTGGAGCCTGTGACACTTTTTTCTTTAATTCTTTGATGAATAAAAAGTACAGCATTTCTTCAAAATTGAAATATTTTCTAACAGTATAAGTCTTTACTATCACTTTTTATCCATTTAACACATCCTTGCTGAATAAAAGTAAAAAAAAAAGAAAGAAAAAATGTACTGGCCACAAAATGTATATTTTGAATAAAAACTGTTCTTTTTAATCATAAAAAAGTATCGTACGTCCCCAAAAATATTAAGTAGGATCATATGACACTGAAGACTGGAGTAATGATGCTGAAAATTCAGCTTTGCTTAATAGTTATAAATTATATTTTAAAGTATATTAAAATAGAAAACTGTTATTTTAAATTGCAATAATATTTCACAAAATTACAGTATTTTTCTGTATTTTTGATCATGTGTATATTTATTTATTTACTTATTTATGCATGCCTTCATAATTTATATGGACTAAATTGCATTAAGAATAGTTGTTTTCCTTGTCTCAGACAAAGCTAACAATAATTTTAAAAACATCAGTAATATTCACAAAGATTATATACATTGTTTACAAATGTTTTATTAAAAGTTAGTTTACTTGGATACAGTGGTGACAACATTGTCAGTTTATTTGAGATGAACTATAAGACTTATGATTTGTGAAGAAAAATAAGAAATGTAACTATCAGTACATTTCTATTTTGCATAATTTCTACACTTAAAGAAATTGGTGTAGAATCAGTTTTCACTAAGAATTGGTAGTAATTTTTACAATTTTTATTTTCTTGTAAAACTCCAAGTTTACTCCAGTAATTTGGTTTTATTAACAACTTCAAAAAGTAATTTTTTACAGTGTAATCAAGCTGTAATTTTGTAAAATTATGCAAAATACTGTGAAAATATGATTTAATCCTGGATATATTAAATGCTAGTCTTTCATTTTATTCCAAAAAAGTAAAAAATGTTGTTTCCAACACAGAAACATGTTAAACACAATACATAATTTGAGATAAGTTGAAGATTTTTATGATGTTGCAGGAAAAATGACATAATTCTCATATGACGTACATGATGTACAATACATACACAGTTTTTAGTTTGTTAGTAGACAATTTGTTGACAGTTAGTAGACAAATTTAACTGCTGTGTTAACTTTCTATAACAGATTTTGCTTATGTTTCAGTGGTGTTGGTGCCCAAGCGGAGAAGGGGAAGAAAGAAAAACAACAAAACAATGTTCCTCTGGTGGACAACAGCATTGCTCCCAGTCTGGGGTAGGTGTACACATGCATCTGTGCTTTTTGATCAGCACATTGACTTCCTCTGCATGCCCCATCTCGCCGTGTCACTGTGTTTATGATGTCACTGGAGATTTGAGACAGGCTCACGCTCTCGGTTGACATCGCGCACCTGGTGTCAGTAGTTCAGGTCCTGGTAACCCTGTAGGAAGTGCCCACAGCGAACAGAGAAAGATGGAGAGAGGAAGTTGGAGAGTGGCTGTCAGCATCCGTCTCATGTCCAATTACAGGCCCATGTCTCGGAGTGTCTGTTCTGCGGTGACAGCCCGTCTGCTCTTGCCATGTGGTGGCACCAGGTGGCCTTTGATAAAGAGACCGTGGGCTAAGATATAATTTTGCACGAGGAGCCCGCACCTCACCTCCACTTAACGAGCGGAGCCGTGACAGATTTTTATTTATTTAATTCCGCCAGAGCTGCTCGTGCACAGAGCGGGGTCGCCTGATAAGCGTGTTTTTCAGAGGTGTGATGTTTCGAATGAAGTGCAGACTGTTTGGATGATAGAATACGCAATCAAATTCAACTTGAAAGAGTCTTGACATTCAAAGTGTTAGGATTGCAAGGGAAGTCCATGCAAAATAAGGAGCATAAAATGCATAAGTTGGATCTTGGAGTGGGGAGTTGTGGGTAACATTTGATTCTACAGTACCAACATTGGCTGTTGTATGTCTACATGAAGACTTCAGATACAAACACCTCTGTACAGTATAAGTCTGTCTGAGATATTTTTTTTATTTGTAAATGTTCATTTTTATCAGGCTCTTATGTTTACATTCAGTAATTTCAAAGTAATGGCAAAGAAAAGGTAATCAGTCATTGAAAGCCTTATTTTCAAAATGTCCAATGTTATTTTCATTAGAGCCTGATAAAAATGCTCATTTAAATAAAAAATTTCAGATGAACTTAGAGGTTTTTGCATCTGAAGTTGAAACAAAGTATTAAATATTAAATATCTATAATATATGTATGCATGTATACACATACAGATGTACTTATATATAAAAATGTGAGAAAGAATTAGTCATTTTAATTTATAGGCATCAAAATAAATGTACATTTTTCACGTTTTTCTATTTTATGTAAATTAATGTGCTTTTTCACTACCAGTCAGAAGTTTTTGAACAGTAAGAGTTTTAATGTTTTTTAAAAAATTCTCTTCTGCTCACGCCTGCATTTATTTGATCCAAAATACAGCAAAAGCACTAATATTGTGAAATATTTTTATTCTTTAAAATTACTAACACAGGAATAAAAATAATAATTTATTTCTGAGATCAAAGCAGAATTTTCATAATCATTACTACAGTCTTCGGTGTCACATGATCCTTCAGAAATCATTCTAATATGCTGATTTGCTGTTTAAGAAACATTTATTATTATTATCAATATTTAAAACAGTTGAGTACCTTTTTTCAGAATTCTTTGATTAATAGAAAGATCAGTATTTATCTGAAAAAGGAAAAAAAAAAGCTTTTGTAACATTATACACTATAGAATTCAAAAGCTTGAATCAGTATATTTTTTTTTTTTTTTACCTTTATTTAGCAAGGATGCTTTAAATTGATCAAAAGTGATGAGATAGACATTTATAATGTTACAAAAGATTTCTATTTCAGATAAATGCTGTTCTTCTGAACTTTATATTCATCAAAGAAACCTGAAAAAGTTCTACTCAGCTGTCTTCAAAATAGTAATAAGTATAAATATTTTTTGAACAGCAAATCAGAATATTAGAATGATTTCTGAAGGATCATAGGACTGGAGTAATGATGCTTTGAAATACAGCTTTGAAATCACAGGAAAAAATTACATTTTAAAATATATTCAAATAATATATCTTCAAAGGTTATTGGTATCCCAATCAATTATGATCTAGAGTTTGGGTATTAGGGGATACTGAATTATTAGATTCGTCTCATCATAAGAAAGTATTTCATACTTTTTGCTGGTACGGCTGGGAAAAAATGTATATTAGTGAATTGGAAGTCAACTCATTCTCCATCTAGAAAACATTGGATCAACAGACTCATTTCATATTGCACTCCTGAGAAAATCCTTTTCAATGTTAGAAAATGACCAAAATCTTTTTGAAAAAATTTGGGGCTCTTTTTTTGGAGCATTTACCTTCTGTTATTGCAAAATAATTGAAAGGTACTACTTTTTTTTTTTTTTTTTTTTTTTTTTTTTTTTTTTTTTTAGATTTTTGGATTTAATTAGATTTTTTTTTAAATTAATAATTAAGACAGCTAAATAGATTATTTCTAGAGTTTTTTTTTTATTTTTGTTTGTTTTCTTTGTTTCTGTCTTTCTCTTGTTATTGAAGAAAAATGTTTGTAATGTTGTTTATATATATACACTGTGTGCAGAATTATTAGGCATGTTGATATTCTGGTCATATTTTTTTTCCAAACACATTTTACCAATTCCAAACCACATCAGTCTTAATAACTACTGTTAATTTTGTGTTTAATCATTTATATGTGATATATAATTGTCCGTGAAGGCTGGAAGTGAAAAACTCCTTATATTCAGGTGTGCAGAATTATTAGGCATGTTTTCGTTTACAGCTAAAATGAGCCAAAAAAGAGATTTAACCCAGACTGAAAAGTCCAAATTATTAAATGCCCATGAGAAGAATGCAATACTAATGCATTACAAGAATTTGCAAAGTTAAGGCTTGACCATTGGACAGTGAAATGCTTGTTGAGTCTGCATGGTCAGAAAAAACAGGTGGAGAAGAAAAGATGCATGTTAACTGCAAAAAAATTAGGAATTAAGGTGAAGAATTAGGTGTGACACCATCAGGAACCGTTTCCAGTTCTCCAGCGCCACCATTTTCCAGAACTGCAACCTACCTGGAGTCTTCAGAAGTACAATGTGTCAGGTTCTCAGAGACTTTGCTTGGTAAAAAATCCTAAAAAATGCCCCTGACTTAATAAGAATAACAAGCTGACGTCTTGTGAAATACATGAAGACAGTTTTTTTATATGCTTTAGAGACAGATAAGTTGAGAGGGACTCTTGAAGGACAAGCATCACATCCTCTTGTACCTCTGATTCAAGAATTTATCTTCTAAAATCTGGCAGTAAGTTTTGGGAGTTCATTTTAGTCCATCTCTGCAAGTCAGACTTTTCAGGATAAGAGACTAAACATGAACTCCCAAAATTTACTGCCAGATTTTGGAAGATAAATTCTTGAATCAGAGGCACAAGAGGATGTGATGCTTGTCCTTCAAGAGTCACTCTCAACTTATCTGTCTCTAAAGCATATAAAAAAACTGTCTTCATGTATTTCACAACACGTCAGCTTGTTATTCTTATTAAGTAAGGGGCATTTTTTAGGATTTTTTACCAAGCAAAGTCTCTGAGAACCTGACACATTGTACTTCTGAAGACTCCAGGTAGGTTGCAGTTCTGGAAAATGGTGGCGCTGGAGAACTGGAAACGGTTCCTGATGGTGTCACACCTAATTCTTCACCTTAATTCCTATTTTTTTGCAGTTAACATGCATCTTTTCTTCTCCACCTGTTTTTTCTGACCATGCAGACTCAACAAGCATTTCACTGTCCAATGGTCAAGCCTTAACTTTGCAAATTCTTGTAATGCATTAGTATTGCATTCTTCTCATGGGCATTTAATAATTTGGACTTTTCAGTCTGGGTTAAATCTCTTTTTTGGCTCATTTTAGCTGTAAACGAAAACATGCCTAATAATTCTGCACACCTGAATATAAGGAGTTTTTCACTTCCAGCCTTCACGGACAATTATATATCACATATAAATGATTAAACACAAAATTAACAGTAGTTATTAAGACTGATGTGGTTTGGAATTGGTAAAATGTGTTTGGAAAAAAAATATGACCAGAATATCAACATGCCTAATAATTCTGCACACAGTGTATATATATAAATATATATATATATATATATATATATATGTATATATATGTATACATATATATATATATATATATTCAAATAGAAAAGAGTTCTTTTAAATAGTAAAAACATTTCAGAATTTTACTGTTTTTGCTGTATTTTGGGTCAAATAAATGCAGGCTTGGTGAGCAGAAGAGACTTCTTTAAAAAGCAGAAATAATCTTACTGTTCAAAAACTTTTGACTGGTAGTATCTAACTAATGACAGAAACACTCAGATTCTATGTATTATTAAATTAGCATTACATTTATTATTAAAATCTTCCTAAAATCTGTCATACTGCTGTCATACTAGCAAAGCATCACTAAACTAGTTTAATGTTGTCTTTGTGAAACATTAAAAGCACATTGTTGCTTAGTTTTATATTACCAGCAAAATAATTTTGAATATTTTATATATTACTTGCCCTAAATTAATTACTATAGTAATTCTAGTAGTATTCAGTGTTGTGGTAAATAAACTTAGGCAATTTTACTAACTTAGCCAGAATCAGAATCAACATTTTCCAAATAGCAAGCTATATGAACAATTAACACTGTAACATGATTATTTAATTATCGTTCAATAGTTTTTCCAGAAGTCAATGTATAGACATTTCATATTGTTTTTGTAGAGAAAATTGCCATTCACAACTGGAGTTAGACTTTTTGTTTTATTAGTTGTGTATATTTATGTGTTGATGTTATATACTGCTTTGATTTTTTTTTTTTTTTTTTTTTTTTTTTTTTTAAGAAATTACATCCCCTTGAATGTAATGCTAAAAATAATAAAATATAAAATAAGGTTACCTATTTTTGTGGTGTAGTATGAACTACTGAAAGGTAGCTGCTTTCCGGTCCCCAAACGCAGGTGTGTTTTGCAGGCGTGGGCATTTACAAAACACATCCAAATGTTTGTACCTCGCTCTTTTATTTATGCTTAACCATTATGTGCATGCATTTTGTCAAGGGTAGCATTTCTGGATATGTTTCCCTGTCTCCTCTCCGAGGCTAACGACTGGCAATTTTTCATTTTTCTTTCCTCCCGCAGGTTGAAATTTCAAACAAATCCAACGCTGAAATATTTATACCCTCCTCCTTCAAGTGGAATTTTGACAAACATTACACACACTCTTTTGAGTGTGCCCAAGTTCTACGTTCAAGTGAGTAGAGGCTACAAAGATTTTTTTTCCCTTATCTTTTTTTGTTGTTTTATTTATCAGTTCATGTTGGGAATGTGTAAACACGCGGATTTGTAGGCTCACCTCTTGCGTATCTGTCTCCCATTTTCAGATTTTTAGTTCATATCAGGTAAAAAAAAAAAATAGAAATAGAAAAATATTCATTCTCAGCTCTCTCAGGCTGGTGCTAATGTGATTTTTCTGAATCAAGTCCAGTCTTTAAAACATCAAACCACATTATTTGCATGGAATTATTCTGATGGTATTAATATCATACTTATGTGGGAGGGATGAGTGATGTATTAAACATTTTCCTTTAAGCTACAACGCACAGCTTTTTAAAACGCCAGGGAGACGCTATAATTCCCTAGTCTGCCTTTTGGTGGTGCTAGATTTCTGAAAAACAGGAAGGTGGTTTAAACACATTAAATCTGTTGCTCAGAGCTTCACAGCCTAAATATATTCCCACGCAGCAATCTGGGTTACATATGGAGCCAGGGTCACAATTAATGTTTGTGTCCGAGAAATACTCAGTACCAGGTGTGTGGAAACAACACACACTTTTTTCTTCATCAGGTGAACATGTTCCTCCACAGGTTCTTCACTTGATGAATAAGATGAACCTCCCCTGCCCGTTTGGACCGGTGATGGCTCCTCCGCCAATGGTGAGTTGGTACTATGCGCTTTTGCAAATGTTTATCTTAACTCAAATTCAATTCAGGCAACCCAGGGGAGCATGATGACGAATGTATAATATGAATCACATCTTGGCGCATCGCCTGAATTAAAACTCAGCCTCATTCCTGATGCTTTGCTTTTTACTGACTCCCATCAATATAAGTGCTCTGCTAATATTGATGAGCAACACGACTGGGCGAAGGAGCTCTTGAGAAGGTGTAACCCACTCATTTGCACCGTTTCAGTTTAAGATGCCTCCAGGGCCTCTGCCACCCATGCCGCCACCCTTCCCCCCAGAGAACCCTCCTCTGCCGGAGCATGAGGAGGGGGCGTCGGGCAGTGAAGAAGAATCTGAGTACGAAAGTGGAGATGAGGAGGACAAAGAGAGGTAGCTGGATTTCCACTTTTCTGTTTTAACTACCAGCTATTTAAATAGACTGGCATTATTAAGTGTGGGCAAGCAAGTTGTTGTGTTCACAACAATAAGACGTGCTTCTTGAGCATGAAATCAGCAAATTAGAATGATTTCTGAAGGATCATGTGATAATGAAAACTAAAGTAATGCTGAAAATTCAGCGTTGCATCACAGGAATAAATTACTTCTTAAAAATGTATTTTAAAAGAAAACAGTTATTTGTAATTGTAATAATATTTCACAGTATTACTGTATAAATGCAACCTTGGTGGGCATAAGAATCTACCGACCCCAAACTTTTTAAGGGTAGTGTATAACTCTCGCATTATAAAATGTATAATTTAACCAGGGACATATTTTTAAACGCAAAAGAGTGAGAATTTTTGAATGAATGTACAATATAGTTCATAAAACAATAATAATTCATGTTATAGCCAATAACCATTAAGTAGTCAACAAAAAAAGATATATATTTTTGGCTAAATAAAAAAAAAAAAAGTTGTTTTAAAAATGCTACAAGTGAGTTTAAGCATCACAACATAATAAAATATTGTTAAAGATTACATTTAACTGTGTTATTACATTATTAGTGTTTTTAAAGATGAATTTTAGGTGGCTGTTAGACATTTAAAGGATTAGTTCACTTCCAGAATAAACATTTTCTGATAATTTATTGATGCATTAAGAGTCGGGGATGAAAACTTTTCTTATTTTCCCTAAATATCATATTTTTTAATTTAGTGCTGCCCTTCAGAAGCTATAGAAGATATAGAAGATACCCAGAAGACAAAAAAAAGTTAAATTTACCCTGATCTTCAAATTGAAAAAGTTTTCACCCCCCAGCTCACAATGCATTGTGTTTCCTTCTGGAGCATCAGTGAGCATTTGAACCTTCTGTGATAGTTGCATATGAGTCCCTCAGTGTGAAAAGATGGATCTCAAAATCAAACACTCATTGGAAAGGGTTCAAATACACAAAAATGCTAGAAAACCAAAGAATTTGTGGGACATGAAGGATTTTTCTGAAGAACAGGAGGCAGTGTAACTGGACAAATAAGGGACTCGTGTGGATCATTCAGAAAACAACACAGTATTAAGAATCAAGTGTATGTAAACTTTTGAACAGGGTCATTTTTATAAATTCAACTATTATTTTCTCTTGTGGATTACATGTAAACATCTTTTAAGTGAAATATGTATTTTGTATGATTCCTCTTATTTTGTTAAAATAACATTTTGCAGATTTTGCATGGTGTATGTAAACTTTTGACTTCAACTGTATCTTTAATATCGACCAATACTGATAAAAAAAAAATGTTTGGCCTTACAACACATTCTACAGGGACATTTCTCCTACAATTTTGTATCTTGCACATGCCTAAAACGTAATGCAATATCTTGTCCAATTTCTAAAAATAACTGTGGTAGTATTTTTGACTATGCATCACCAGCATTGGCACGTTTTCTCATTGACAGATTGTCGGCCTCCAGAATGGCAGCAGCTGAAAGCTGCAAAATGTTCGGTTTGTTTGTTTTGTTGCCGTGTTTTGCCTTGCGTTCAAAAGCCATACATGTTTAATAGCTTCTCACTTCTTCTCTCTGCGTTCCACAAAGGATGATCAGACTGATGGGCCTTGTTAACCAGCCATGCAAAAGACCGCTGAGAACAAAGACTTCTTCCAAGAGAAAGAAACCCAAACTAAAAGACCTCCTGTTTATTCCCAAATCGGATTCCCATGGGTAAACTCTCAGCTGCTTTTCACTCAACCAGAAGCTTCTTTATCATTAATTAAGTAAAACAAAACACCACCTTATAATTTCAAAAGACCACCTTCAGCAATACAAAAATTTGAATTGTTGTATCTCTCAGACCCTCAGGCCCAGCCCTACAGCCATCAGACGTGTTCGAGCAACCTCAGACGCTTGGACAGAAAAAGATTGAGTTCCATATATCGGCTGAGGTGTCCACCATCCTCGAGGGTCCCAGACAGAATCAAGAGCCGCAATTCGCAGATGCGACTGAAGGTAAGGCTGCACGTCCCCGCCACTCTTTCCACATCATCCATTTATCTATCCGCCTGCATCACCGAATGCGCCCCGGGTTCAGCTATCCATCCTGAGCGGACCTGCTCAATTAACACAGCAATTAGCCCTGAGAATAGTGACTCAGCTGGAGAGAAGATTTAATGTATCGGGCTGTCAGCAGGCCGAGCTGCTCTCGCCATGAGGCGTCGAGACCCTCCCCTGCGTCAGGATAACCCTGAAACTTTATTCAGGAATTGGAAATGACGAAACGATCAAACGGAAATGAAACTTTTTGGTGCAATGTTAAAAATCTGGAAAATGTGGTTGCCAGAATGTACCGTAAAAAATATGGTCACATTTTAGGTTTTACAGAGCTTAAATTTACAGTGAAAGCCCACATAAACTGATATAATGGTAATATGCCAACCTACTAAAGTACTCTATTTTGTATCTTTTATGTACCTTTATAATACACTGATAACCAAGAAAAATGCAGGTCATGAAAAGCGTTATGAATAAACATGAAAGTATGTTAAAAGAAAGAGTACAACTTACCGAAATCCGTACTGTCTCGTAATTGCTCAATTATTGTTTCAACCGCGGAAAGATGTCAATATAACAGCTTGTAAACTGTGTCACGTAACGCCAGATTTACCTCAGAAAAAACATATTTGGTGACCATAAAATGAACAATATTTTGATAAATATATGCACCATTTAACATTGATTATATTTTTTTGTGTTGTTTGATGTTTAGTTAATAATAAATCCATCATGTTTTTATGACTGCTACCATTTAAATATTTATATTTCAAAAAACGAATCGGAATAGAAATATGGTTATGTAATTACAACTTTGTTATTAAAAAACTTAATTTAGTGTCATTTAAGCATTTCTATACAAATCAGTTAATTGTAACCTTCAGTATTATAGTAATGTAGAACCACCTGACTCTCATGTATATATTACAGCATTAGTTGAGTGAATTTTTTTTTTTCCTTGAGAAAATGTGGCATGTACTGTACCTGATATATATCTAAAATAATCAATATCATATTGAATCACAAGCTTGTGAATCCGAATAGTGAAATTTGTGACAAAACACCATCATGATGGCACACATGACACTAAAATGATGCAATAATCATTCATTCAACACATAAAAACCTAACATTCTTAAACAGTGAGAAGAAATTAAGAAACTGTTATTTTAATCATCAAATACTATTATATACTATTAAATACTAATAGGGCTGGATTGAAAAAAAAAAGATTTCTCGATTTTAATTGATTATCATTTTTACGAAACAATATTGACTTTAAATTCCAAGAATTGATTAGTCTAACCTCATTTCAGTTAATAAAAAAAAAAAAATAGTAGTGCACCTCACATCCAAAAATCGCAATAAGCTTTGTGCTTTGTTACTTTTGATATGAAACAAAGTCTCAGATTTCAAATTCTGTCCATTTTATTACAATATTGGCATGGTTTAATGTGTGTAATGTAGTGCCTCATTTAAAGAGAAGTGGCAACGCAAAGTGCACGTGAACTGATCGTCTCTCCTTTAACCAGTTTCAGCACAAAATAAACATAAATAAACATCTGAAAGCATGTTAAAAGAAAGAGTAAAACTTACTGAAATCTGTACTCGTCTCATGTAATTGCTCAATCAGTGTTTCAACTGCACAAAGATGCCAATATAACAGCTGGTACACAATGTCATGTAGCGTCACATTTACCTCAGAAAACAAATTGATGACCAAAAACCTGTTAGTCAGCTGGAGAAAAAAAAAAAAAAAAAGAACTCTAGGGAGGAGCATTTTGTTAAATATATGTACCATATAAAATATTCATTATATTTTTTTACTGTCTTCAGTGTTTAATTTATGTTTGAATAAATCTGTCAAGTTTTTATGACAATTTATGACAAATGTTTATATTTCAGAAACCGAACTGGAGTAGAAATATAATTATGTATTGTAACTTTATTATTATAAAGACTCCATTAAGTCTAATTTAAGCGTTTGAATACAAATCGGTTCATTTTAACGTCCAATATTATAGTAATATAGCAATTGTAATAATGTAGAAGATTTGGCATGTACTATACCTGATATATATCCAAAATAATCATTATTGAATTGGAAATCAAATCGAATCACAGTCGTGTGAATCCGAATTGAATTGAATCAAGAAATTTGTGTCAAAACCCAGTCCTAACAAATACAAGACACCATCATAATAACACACGACACTAAAGTAATGCAATAATAATTCATTTAACACATAAATACTTAACATACTTAACCAGTGAGAAAAAACTAAGAAACTCAAAAACTCAGTATAAAGTTTCACACATGGAATTCTATTAATGTTAATTTACGTTTTTTCACTGTAAATTATAAGATGACTTTTTTTTCACTGACAATGGAAACTCTAACAGTATATTACTTAAGATGCATTCAATTATTCAAAATGCATTCAAGTATTATTTATTTATTTTATGTTTTTCATATTAAATGAACTTGCCATTTACCAATTAACAGGTTTTTACCGTAGCATTTTTTACAGTCTTTTACCATTAAAATTACAATAATTATTTACAGAGTGCAGGTACATCTCAGCAATTATTTAACGCCACTCTAAGCAGACGCAGCGTAAAAGTCGTCCTCTGCGGTCAAATTGAGATCCACGGTCTTTTGTTTACCTTATCTTCCTGTTTGTTTTCCATTAATATCTACGACCTAAAACGGAGACGGAAAACCTTCCAAAGTCAAAGACAAACAGCTTTCCCACCCTGTTTAAAAAAGAAACGAGCACAGGGACGGTAGTTATTTCCAGCAAGCTTGTGTTTAACTGATAAACAATATGTTTAAATGACGAGAAACGTCAAAGGAATCCACCTCTCTGAGGGAAACTTATCAGCACTTCTTGCTCTAGTACACATTAGGCACTAGATCTGTCAGACAAGTTTCCAGAGGATTTGTGTAGCCTCGCTGCTTCCCATAATTCCTCACACGCGTTTGCTTACGGCTTACTGCCAACTGCCAGGTGACATCTCCAACTGTGCTATGAAAGAACCTGAAAGAAAACCCCACAGAGCGTGACCCCACGCAAACACACCAGTGTCACCCTCAGAGATTAATACACTCGCCCGTTTTGTTTTTTTCCCCCTCTGCCACAGATTTTTTATTTTATCTGTTTTTACGTGCCTTTTGTTATTGATTACAGGAATCGGTTTTGCTTTCGTGTGAACAAGAAAACAATCCTGTTTTGAATTGTCAAGGCTTGTCATTTTGTGTTCTTGTTTACACAAGACTTTGGTGCCGCCTTTCACTTGTCATCGTTGAAACCTGCAACAGGCAGCCCTGTCTCAGACAGATTGAAATTGAACACCGTGACAGTTCAAAACACGCTCTAATTATGTTTATGCAACTTATTCCTAGACACGGCAGAGATGGAGGTTTCCGTTCAGGAAGCTGCAGAAGGGTTTGGGAAAATCTACCCAAGCGCTCAGGTCCCCAGACAGGAGGAAGAAGGGGAGGAAGATGAGGACATCCCCTCAGAGTTCATCTCTAGGAGAGAGCTTGAGAGAGGGAGACTCTCCAGAGATGGTGAAACACTCTTAAATTGTGCACGCATACACTCTCGCTGCTTCTTTGTAGTATTTCGAACATCAAATAGAATTGAGCAGCTTTAGTAAAGAATTTGCCTTTGAATGTTTCGTAAGAAACATGAGGCTGATCTTTAAAGAGGAAGTTAATATTTGATATGAAGCACACCAGGCTGTCGTCATATAACTGTTTGCATGTTTCAGATGTTTGTGAGTGATTGCTTATTGTATTTAATTTGAGTTAGTCATTCCTAAATGTATGTTTGACAACTGCATCTCAGATTTACTTTTCACATGACTGTGTGCATCTGTTGTATTGATTTATTTTTTTATTGACTCTTACATTTACAGAGATGAAGAAAATGTCTGTGTTTAAAAATTATGAACCTGGAGAGCCAACCTGCAGGCTTTATGTTAAGAATGTTGCAAAGCAAGTTGAAGAAAAAGTAAGTGTCTGCTCTGGGAAAAAAAAGTTAAATATTAAAACTAAATACTCAGTAATATTTATTTATTTATTCAATGGATAAATTGGACTAGTATGTGTCTGGTCTACCCACACACACGCACACAAAAAATTGTTAAATATTAAAACTAAATACTAAATATAATTTATTTAATTTTAAATGAATGAATTACTTTATGGATAAAATTATTCATTTTGCATTGATATTTTATTTATTTTTTTTAATATAATATTTTAGTATCAGTGAATGTGTTGGGCTGAACAACTATTGGATAACAGAATAATATATTAATTTATGGATATATTTATTTTTGAACAAAGTTAAATATATTATCATATTTTTAATATATTATATTCTTAAATGATTTATTTATTCATTTTCAGGATTAAGACCTTTGGATAACTGGATAATTTATGGATTAAATTATTTGTTTTTGAAATTAATATTTCATTTTGATATTTTTTTATTGATTTTTTTAAAATAATGTAATATTACTATTAGTGGGTGAGTTGAATTCTTTATTTATGAAGTTAAATATATTATTTTATTTTTAAAATATAATTTAATTGTCCATTAATTATTATTAATTTTAATTTTTTAATTATTAATTTTGTTTTACAAATATGTGTACATATAATTTAATTGTTTACTGATTATTATTCTTATTAATTTATTATGCTTATTCTTCTTATTATTGTACAAATATGCTTTTATACATTTATTTTCTTTTAACATTTGTTTTCTTTATTTTCTTGGACCGGACAATTTTTATGACTAAAACCTTTAAATAACTTGATAATTTATGGATTCAATTAGATTTTTAAAATATAATTTAATTGTATAATAATTATTATTAATTTTAATTAATTACATTTTGTTTACATGTATGTTGTATACATTTATTTTCTTGGACAGTTTTTATGATTAAGACATAACTAGATAATTTATGGATTAAATTATTTGTTTTGAAAGAATGTCATTAATTTATTATAATAATGTAAAATTTTATTATTAGTGATTGAGTTGATTTATTCATTTATAGATAAATAGTAAGTTAAATATATTATTTTATTTTTTACATAGAATTTAATTGTTTACTGATTGTTACTATTATTATTTATTTATTTATTTGTTTTTAACAAATGTGTTTATACATTTATTTTCTTTAACTGGACAATTTTTATGAGTGAGACCTTTTGATAACTGGATGATTTATGGATTCAATTATTTGTTTTGGAAAGAATGTGTAATTTTGATATTTATTTTTAATTTAAGATATTTATTATTAATATGATTATATCCACTAATATTAGAGTTGATTTGTTGATTTATGGATAAATATTAACTTTTTTAATAATTTACTACTTTTTTTAATAATTTATTATTACAAATAAATTAAACGTTTATTTTCTTGGACTAGACCATTTCTGGACAACCAGATAATTTATTAATTTATGAAAAAATATTAAACTAGTTTTGCTAATTGGCGAAGTATGCAAATAATTTCAAGATGGCTAAATATCAGCCTTTATTACTCGTTATTAGTTACCCTTTATTACTAGTTTTCACAGTATATTCCAAAAATAGCATATACTTTTCTATTCTACATTTAGCAAATTCTTCAGCTTGCGTAACTTTTGCGTCAGTGTGTGGTCTAGAGCAGTCTAAGAGCTCATAACTCTCACTTTAGTACCAGCTATATAACCCAGCTCAATCTTTTCCGCAGGATCTGAAGTTCATCTACGGCCGGTATATCGACATCTCCTCAGAGGAGGAGAGAAACATGTAAGCACCACTGTCTCATGCCTCAGGCTCTTGTCTGCGGCCTCAACTCCGCCAATCAAAATCAAAGCCAATGAAAAGAAACCACCATTCCTATTTTTCTCATGAGTGGTGAATAAAGGCGAGTTCTTCATGAACATGTGCTGATGTATAAGTGTGTTTGTTCCCGTTAGGTTTGATATTGTTTTGATGAAAGAGGGGAGGATGAAAGGTCAGGCCTTCATCGGGCTCCCCAGCGAGAGAAGCGCAGAGAAAGCCTTAAAGGAAACCAATGGATATGTTCTCAACGACAAACCTCTTGTGGTGGTATCCTTTGTTTTTGGCATTAACTTTCTGACAGAATGTTTTGTCTTTTTCTCTCCAAGAAAAACTGTGGGGTTTTGTTTGTTACACCTTTTTTGTTCACTGTCAAACGAAATTATGCCTTAACATAAACTCCAGCAATTCGCCCGATCTGCGAAACCTAAACAGGAATCTGCTGACCCAAAGAAAGGAGGGAAAAAACACTAAACCGGTGGGTTAAAAGACCAACAGTTTTTGTATATGTATGTTTTTATAGCTGTGTCTGGGTGAAAAATGTTCAGATTATTTATTACAAACTATTATACGTAGTTTGGATTTATAGCCTATTGATTTTGAAGCCTGAAGCTTTTTTGTGTCCAGATAAATTTTAACCCAACATTTCTATTTGTTTAAGATGATGTTGATCAATCATAAGCCTACAGGAGCTCCAACTTTACTTCATATCCTTTAAAATATCCTTTAAAAAAGTTATTTGAATGGCTTGCTTTGATTAAAAAATATAGGTAATAACTGAAATGTCAAGTAGTGTTTCTGCTTTGGTGTTTATTAAATAAAAAATAAGTAAATGAATAAATTAATATATATATTATATATATATATATATATATATATTATATATGTTTTTTATTTATTCATTTATTTTACACAAAGCTTGTTATTAAAGCTTGTTATTAATATTCACATATTTTTTCCTCCAATTTTATTGCAGAATGCTGCTGTTGAATTCTGTCGGACTGAAATTCATCATCGATTTATGTAATATTTTTATTATATTTGATTTTGCTGATATGTAATACAAAAAAAAATAAAAGGAAATAATAATACTTTCATCTGGATCTTCATTATAACTGCTGGCCGATTTCAAGACCCTCTCATAATAATGTTGTTTATATATACTTTTCTATGCGATATTGTTATTAATCTTGGTTGTTTGTGCACTCAAGGTTGCCAAAGGTCGGATTCTGATGTTTAATGGTACCAGTATTGTTCTGCACGCACACCGTGTGCCTTTGATGTGAAGGAGAATAAATTTAGAAGTCGCTATCAGTCAGCCGGCTCATCTTCCAGCAGCACATCAACAGATGGTGCTGTCAATACAGCAGAGCTCAGACAAACACAAACAACACACAAGAAAGACTGGGCTGGCCCGTCTCGAAGATTAGCTGTTATTTGTTCACTGTACTTTAGTCTGTAGTTCTGACTTCTAAGATTCTCAAGACGCATCTTGCCAGGTTTGATTTCAGGGACGCCAAATGCCTTTGCTTTTCATGATTAATCATGATGCTCTTGACATTGTATTATGCATGAATGAGATTTGAGATCTTGTGCTTTTTAACATTTTAGTTACACAAAGCAACCATTAATGTCCCTTTTTTATTGCGAGATCAACTAAATAAAGTGTTTTTTTACGACGTGTCATTAATTGGCCATATTGGCGGCACGGAATGTAAACAGTGCCACTGAACTTGCATGTTTTGCTGATTATTCCTGCTGAAAATGGTCAATTATTGTCATGTTTTGGGCTGTACTAATCTGTTGGACCAGAAAAAAACATTTGGAGTACTACAGACTGCTTTAACAAATCAAGAAAAAGAGTGCAAAAAAGCATTTGTTGTTGGCCAAGCTGAACCAGGGTTTCCAGGGCAAGAATCTTGACAACATTCATGTTTGTTCTTATCATTACCTGTCAGGTAGGTGAAATATTAGGCTAATATCTTAATAAATACTGCTCGTATGTATCTTTAACACCTGTTAACTTTCGTTTGTCAAAATATTGCACCCTTTCCTGCTTACTAAGTTCTTCTCTATATGATTTGGTAGCTTCCACGCATTTTTCACATGGTTTCGACAGCATAAATTAGCAGAACAACCCATTCAGTAGTGCATTAACCCTGGAATCCATGCTGTTGTTTACATCCGAGTATCGGCAGTACGGCCGCGCATCCGGGTAACTGACCAAAACGTGATCAAAAACAGTTGTGGCTAGAGGGGATACAGCTCAGACCAGAAACTAACAATTAAATTATTTTTCTACCTATTAGATTAACATCTACACCTACCACAGCCCTAAACTTAGTCCTTACTATAATACAAAAACAGTATTATTGTTTTACAGTGTGACAAAAATAACGTTAGATTGATGTGCGCATGCCCAGAGCTGTCTCCGATAAAACTGGCCAGTTACACTATTTATGTTTTCATTGTATTTATGATCAATTAAATAAAGCCTTGGTGAGCAAAAGTTCTTTCAAAGATATTAAAAACCTTAGTTAATCCAAAAACTATTGTTGTGGGTCGTACGCGGCCCATTTCATATTCAAATACTCTCGATTGCTTTGCCTAGATGAGAAAAAAAATCCCACTTTCCATCTGTGTCCAATGGCATTCCCAACAAGGGCCCTTTTATCACTTTTGAAATTATACCTGATAAATGTCTTGGTAATTCTCAATATTTCCACGGCGGCTGGTGCATTTGTCATCATTGAAGTCAGTGGCAGAGTATCTCACAGATGGGAACTCCTCACGGGTGGCATTGAAGTACGAGCCGCAGGTCGAGTGCCTCCTCTCCCCTCCGCCCGACGCACATGTGTGATTGATGACAACGTCTGTGTAGATCTTCACCTGCAGGAGCCGCATCGGTTCATTACCATGAGCCCACAGCGCAACACTGCCTACCAGGACACATCAAAGGACATTGCTGCGCTTTCCTATCTACAGTGGGGACGCAATGAGGTTATCAAAGGGCTTCGGAGCTCTAATACAAGGAGAACAATTTTTAATGAGGAGATATACATTTAGATGAATAGAATTCAGTGGGGAACATCACTTGGGCTGGACAACTGGGAACATTTAAGCCAAAGGGAGAGTGGGCCCACCCACAAAAATGTGTTCAGAGCCCAGATTTCTGTATGAACTAATATGTCAACTTCTACGGTGGTTTAGATTATATTATTGAACAGAACAGGCACTCGCAGATACAGTACATCTTCATTATCAATCCTATAAAAACAGGAATAACATTGCACAATACATGTATTTAGAATTCATTTTAAATCTCAGAAACACTATGCGTCCATAACGCTTTTTGGCTTATTAACCTGTAGTGTTCGATAATGTACGCCTATCAGGTTAACATCATCGCATTGATTAGCTAATTTCCCTATCAATATGATATTCCCCGCCTATCAGGTTCTCTTCCTTACTCTGATTGGCTAACTATCGCGTCAGCGCGAAAAAGCCAGCGTCTTTTACACAATCGGTTTGCACGTCCGTTTGGATGGGACGTTTTTATCGCACAACGCACCGTTTTAGGTTCGAATCAAAGTTTTCAAACATGAAATGATTTGTGAGTGAGCCATGTTTCTTGTATCGAGGATTTCCTGACCTGTAGACCGAAATTAAGGTGACTATTAATCATAGTAAGTGCCATAGCATTAACAGTAAGTACTAGCAATGAAAATAGCGCTTTTATTGGCTTATTAACCTGTCACTGCGATAATGTCCGCCTATCAGGTTAACATCATCGCAGTGATTGGCTGATTTCCCTGTCAATATGATATTCCCCGCCTATCAGGTTCTCTTCTTTACTCTGATTGGCTACTATCGTCAGCGCGAAAAAGCCCGCGTCTTTTGGACAATCGGTTTGCACGTCGGTTTGGATGGGACGTTTTTATCGCACATAACGCACCGTTTTAGTTTCGAATCAAAGTTTTCAAACTTGAAATGATTTGTGAGTGAGCCATGTTTCTTGTATCGAGTATTTCTTGACCTGTAGACCGAAATTAAGGTGACTATTAATCATAATAAGTACCATAGCATTAACAGTAAGTACTAGCAATGAAAATCTAGTACTGACGTATTATGTGTAACGTTAACATGCAAATTTATTCATCCATGTATGTTTGTATTTAAAAGGGAAGTGATTGATAAAAATGTTCAAGTTGTTAACCCAGGCCATGATCTAACCCTGAAATCTGACAGACCAGCAAGAATGTTCCAAAAACTAGCTTGACGGGCATGTGAAGTGTGTGCACCAGCTATAAATACAAACCCACTTCACATCACAGTGTAACTTTTTGTTTTACCCCTCACGTGGCTGTTTATTTTTATTTTTCCTCTGTTCAAATGCAGGTTCTTTTTGTTTTTAGGACCAGGGGTGAGAGCTAGAGACTGATGCCTTGTGACACAGCCCTGGTGTTTGTGAATAACCATGACAACCGGAGAGGTCATGGGGCAGTTGGGGCGTCCGTCCAGCCGGTCTAGGAGCCTAGGTAGGAGCTGTCCTGTCTGAGACTAAAGCACACTGACTGGTTCAGCAGGAGCCAAACAAACATCATGAATGATGACTCTTGTCTGCTCTCATGGTCTTCAAAATGTACAAAATGACTGTGGCCCATCCCTACGGAAAGGGTCACGTCAAGCTGCTGCTGGGACTGGTATGTTGTGAGAGGAAAGGTGGAATGCAGTGACGTAAGGCACTAGAGAGTCAGCGGGGTACAATGTGACAGCTGTGGAGCTAAAAATAGACGTAAAAGTCTGGCTTGAACCTAGATCTATCTATTGTTCTATCTGTCGTTCTATGTATAGTTCTATGCATCATTCCGTAGTTCTGTTGTTGTATTGTTATCATTCGATCGTTCCATCTATCTATTGTTCTGTCTATATACTGATCTGTCTGTTGTTCTGTATCATCGTTCTGTAATTATAGCATTCTGTCTATCGCTCTCTCACTCCATCTGTTGTTCTTTCACTGCATCCATCCTCCCATCCACCCATCCATCCATCCATCCATTGTTCTGTCATTCTATCGTTGTATTGTTCTATCATTCTATAGTTCCATCCATCCATCTATCGTTCTGTCATTCCATCTTTTGTTCTTTTCCATCCATCCATCCATCCATCCATCCATCGTTGTATCGTTCTATCATTCTATAGTTCCATTCGTCTATCTATCTGTTGTTCTTTCACTCCATCCATCCACCTCTATGCATTGTTCATTATATCTATCGTTCTGTTGTTCTATTGTTCTGGCTATCGTTATATCGTTCTATCATCTATCTGTCGTTCTATCTGTCTATCTGTTGTTCTCTCACTCTCTCTCACTCCATCTGTTGTTCTCTCACTCCATCCATCTATCTATCTATCTATCTGTCTATCTACTATCTATCTATCTACCTATCGTCTATCTGTCGTTCTATCTGTTGTTCTATCTATTGCTGTACTGTATATCTGTATTTGTTGTTCTCACTCTCTTACTCTATCTATCTGTCTATCTATCTATCGTGCTATCATTCTATCTATCGTTCTATCTATCGTTTTATCTATCGTTCTATCAATCTATCTATCTATTGGATCATTCCATATCTGTCTGTTATATTAGTTTTGGAGTGTGTCACAACAACATTTTGCTTACTCTATTGAACAGAAGCAGAAGATGAGCGTTAAGATGTCTTGTCAAGGACAAAACGTACTTGCTTTCTCTCTTCGTGCTCCAAGAGTAGATGTGTCAATGCCAAGGTGTGCTTATTCATTATGGAATGAGTGATGGCTTCGCTGTAAATATTTCATGCATGCAACTCCTAAAAGTTTCATGACGTTGTCCGAATGAGTAAGATTTGGAGAGCAAGTGAAGTAATTCATTTGAATAATTGATGTTTAATGCCTTTGATAAGAGACGTCACAAAGGTCACCATTTCAATCTAACCTGAGAGACTACAGTAATGAGCTCTTGTCCCTGTCGGAATATGCTTATATTAGAAATATACTGTGATTATTTTCAGTGCCCAAAATGCTGGACCATTTAAGCCAGTGGCTCTCAGTTTGTTTATTTTTTTATTCAAAGGCAATCTTTTGACCAAGACAATACTTGAAGGCATTTCTGCTGACAGTAAGCAGATGTGTACCTATTATTTTGTAATCAAATTTAATTTTTTGCATTTTTTTAATACAAAATTGAATTGGGGGTCCCCTGGAAGCTCTAATCTAATCTAAGATTCTCCTTGGCTTGGATGTGGACATACAGAATAGACTAAAATGGCTACATATCGAGTAAATAGTTATGAATAAATAACCTTGTGTACTGTATGTGTAGTGTGTTCGGAGTGTTTATGCTCTGAAACCATAAAGGCATCTCTGCCGCATCTCCTCCGAACATTGCGTCTTAAAGTGTAGCTCAGGTTAACTTAGCGCTGACAAAATGAAGGCCAGAGCTGGTCTTCATCTCATTAGTTTTTTTGTGCTGTCTGAAACCCCAGTTGAATCTTCGACTTATTTCATCTGCAGTAACCTTGCTTATTCCCATCGGACGTATTTGTGTTGGTGTAAAGAATTTATGGCGATCTAAGAGAAATGTATAAATCCTGGCTTTGGCTTTTTCAGGGCCATTGGGGTGGACAGTGATCAGAATGTGTAAGAACGGCTCCCTCTGAGACTCTTTGTGACTAATACATCTCCCCTCCTTCGCTGAATGCCAAATAGGACCGACATGACTGCGGTGGGGTTCTTACCAAGCTGTAAGTTGGCCTTCAGTGCTGAATCTTAGTCAGCTTGTATGCGCTGTGAGACATCCTATGCAGGTTTTTGTTGTTAGCAGAATCCCATATGAGTTTTCGCTCAGCAGGAGTGAAGGAAGGACATGGAATGGGGGCACACGGATCTATATTTGCAGCTGAAAAGGGATCTATCGGGCCGCTTGCCCAGAGGCATGCTGTGAGATGCTTGTTCGTCATTGGCTTAACACTACACACAAACTACCAGAGCAAAAGCCATTATACATTTTATTGGCAAGGATAATTTTGAACTTTGAATATGAAGATTTGTCAGTGAAGAACTGCATGATAGCTTTAACTCACCATCTGTTTCTAGGTTTAAAAAATTGCTAAAGTATGGCCCTATAAAATCTAAAAAAAAATCTATTACAAAATTTTAATTTTTTGACCCAAATTCTGTTTTATTTATTTATTTATTTATTTTCCAAATTCAGTTTTTTTTCTAGACACTGTTTTAATGTTTAAATTTAAAAATCTTAAAATAATTAAAACTTACATATTTTAACCTCAATTAACTCTCTATTTTCCTCTCTCTCTCTCTTCAAATTGAGTTTTATTTAACCAAATTCTGTATTTTCCATTATATTTTCTGGATTCCGTTTTCATGGTTTCATTACATTTTAATGTAATGTAACAATCGGACATCCATGGACTAGAATTAGCCGGTTTTCCACATGATTGGCCCAGACTGGCGACCAGCCGGTCAGTCTGTCGATTCCGTGGAGGTCCGTTTTGACGTCACACTTACGGCGACTGATAATGTATTTATGTTGTGCAAGATGAGGATTGCGGAGCCTAAGTGAGTATGTGAGAGAGGCTCGTACAGAAATCAAAGCAAATGTGCAGTACAAATAAATAAAAAGATATTTATAATATATGATTTAGGTAAGCAACTTTGCACAACGTTTCAACACGGTTGTGATGCGACACTGATTTTATTCAGTAGTAGTTCAATAAACAAGAAGTTAAAATTAAGTGACTTACATTTTTGACACTATATCGACTGTTTTAATTTCGCTGATTAAAATAGTTCTGATCAAAGCCACAGCAGAACTGCTGCGTGAATGAATTCACTTTTTTAAATGAATCAAGTGAGTCAATGATTCAGAAACCCATTCATAAAAGACAGTCACTTGATTGGTTTCTGAATGAATCTGCTGTCATTTAGTCCTACTGGTGGTTTGATTTCATATTTAAAAGTATCATTGCATTTTCCACAACATTTTGTATTTGTTTGTTTACAAAAACATTTAAAACTAATCTTTTAAAATTATTAATGCATTTGATTGGGGGAATGTTGTAATGTTTAATGTTTAATGTAATGTTTAATACATTTTTATGTAATTTTTTTCTTTCTTTTTTTTTGCACTTAAAAAAGTATAGATTTTTGTTTGTATATGCTGACATTTCTAGTTCTGACAGTTCTAGAAACACAATCAGAATCTGCAGAAATCAGTATCAGCAGGTCACATTTACAAAAAAATCGGAATCAGCCAAGAAAATTGCAAAAAATGTATAAAATCAAAAGCTTTTCTAATTAATTGGCTTTATGAAGAATTAATTTATTTTTTTCATAAATACTGTCTTGTGTATTTTAAATATTAATTTCAGGTGAATAAATTGTTGCAAATATATTCACATATTCCTTAAAAATAATGTTTTAATAATAATTTTATTAGTAGTAGTACTATCATTACATTAAGTAATATATCTTAGTCCCAGTTTTTTCAGCTTAAGTTAGTGCTGTCAGATTGATTAATCATGATTAATCGCGTCCAAAATAAAAGTTTGTTTAATATATGTGCGTGTGCTGTGTATATGTATGCATAAATACACAGATGTACAGATGTATTTTAGAAATATTTACGTGTGTGTGTGTGTATAAATATATGTATTCATATATATGACTTATATAATATATAAATATTAATTACATTTATTTCTTAAATATATATACTTATAAATATACACAACACATGCACATGTTATGTAAGGACAAACTTTTATTTTAGATGTGATTAATCGCGATTAATCGATTTGATTAATCGAACCAAACTTTTGTTTTGACAGGTTGCCGTGAAGACATTTAAGTTTCTAAGTGACTATCAGTAGTTATGCTTATGTATTCATGTACTCATATGTTGAGGTGGCAGAGAACGGAAACACTGCAGTCTTCACGCTCGCTTCAGTATGTGTGTAGTAAGGTAAATCGCGGACCCGCTGCATTCATTCACACAGAGACATGCAGAACATGCAGGATTCATATTGAAATAGTATTGTTGCGGCTTAATATTCACAGGCACTAGTCCATATCACGTTTTGATTTAAGTGTACTGACCTGCTTTTGATTTATTCCTCCAAAATTTGGCAAATTCGGTGACATTCCATGTTATACAGTAAATTACATTTTGATTTCTTTTGTGTTTTCCGTCCTACTTAAGCAAGTGATTTTCACTGTTGGCACCTAACAGTAGCTATGCACCATTCAGAACAGTATTGAAAATGCATTTAAATTCCATTTCAGTTGCTGAATTTCAATTATATTTGAATTGAGTTTACAAACAATTCTGAATTTTGCACAACCCTAGTTGATATTCTGCTCACATATTCTTGCTTTAAATGCTGTGAGCACAGAGAAGCAGCAGCCCAGCGCTGTTGCGCTAAATATCAGCAGTCTTGAAACGCTGTTTGGCTCTTGAATTAGAGGACCGCAACTGTTGTATAAATTCATCTAGTTTGGTTGGACAGAGTTTATATTATCAATGCATCATGCCCAGCTAATTTCAAGGCAAAAACTAGAAAATGTGGCAAGGCAGCGATATGGCAGAGTTGGCAATATGTTACAGCCTCATAAAATTACTGAGCAGAAACTATATTTCTCATCCACTGATATGTCTGTAGCTTTCATTATTAATAACATGAATTATTGAACAGAACACGTCTCCTAATGTCTCATCATTCTCCTTAAGCAGGTGGGAGGTTTTCTCAAAAGGATGCTGGTGAGATTGCATCTAGCATACCAATGAAAGTGAGTATGTGCGAGCAGGCAACTATTGGAAAATCGCACTTCACATGAATCCCATGGAGGAGAAGAGGAGGCTGAATTGAAACGTAAGTAATTCGTGTAAAAATTGTAACTGAAATGACAAGTTTGGACTGAAAGGATGCCTGATGTTTGACCTCAGAATGCCACTCTAATATGAATGGAAAAATTCCTTTAGATAATGATTCCTCAGGCTACCATTTGCAGCTTACGCGTGAAATTGCAGCCGTTAATTGTATTGGCTCTTTTGTACACTCTAAATAACCGTTATGTCTGCAAAACTGCGGCCCAAATGATTCAGACGGTTCTGGCAGAGCTGCAAGCTCAGTCAAAAAGAATTTTGGCTGCAGATTTTGGAGGCATCCTGGGATTTCCCTCCAGTGAACACTGGCTTTGAAATCAATATAGCAAGTAAACTCAGAGGCACTGTGTATAGTCAACTATAAGCCAAACAGTAATTGCTTAAATTGATGTAATCCTTCACGTGTCCTCCGTGTGCCGAAGTTAATATCAAAAGAATTATGTGCGCAGTCCAATGATTTTGAGATATAATCCTTAAATCAAGAACAATTAAAATGGTGATGCAGAGAGATGACCCTGGACGTCCAGAGTAAGATTCCGACCTTTTGCATTTTTGCATAGTAACCCGAAACAACAATTGAGTTTAACTCACACACTCCAAAAGTGTGTGAATTATGAATCAACTTTTTTTTTTTTTTTTTTTTTTTTTGCTTGATTTTAGGGTATAGAGTATTTTTTCATCCATGTTTTAAATTATGCAGTTCTGCTGTGCAGCATATCTTATTTGAAAAATAAATACATAAATAAATAAATAATGCATAGTTTTCTTGTAAATTAATAGCTATTTTTTAAATTTGATTAGACTTAAAAATATATATTAAATTGTTAAAGTTTTATGTATTAATTTCGTTAGGCAAGTCCTGTTTAGTCTAACACAGTACACTTAGCAAGGTTTTTTATTTTTATTTTTTTTAAATAATAAATAAAAATAACAAAAAGTAGATAGAATGAAAATAGAGAAAGCTAGTTTTAGAGGGTAAAGTTTATTATTATTATTATTATTAATTTTTATTTTTATTTTTGTAGTAAATATAAAGAAAACGAGTAGATATAATATAAAAAAGAATGGAGAATGCTGGTGTTAAAGGGTAAAGTTTTTGTTTTTTTATATATTTTATGTTTTTTTTTATTAAAATATAAAATAAATAATAAATTTTAAAAAATAAAAATTAAATAAATAGATTAAATGAATTAATTCAGTTATATTTACATTGATTCTTAAGGTCTAACAATACTTCCATATTAATGGAAAATGAAATTCATGGAAAATTTTGTGATAAATATCAATATTTTTTAATCTTATAGAAAAATTATTGTGCCCTCTGCCCTACTTCATAATCTGAATTATAGAGAATACTTTAACAACATTTTTGAACATTTTATTAACTGTAGAAAACCAACTCAGTCTTACAAAAAAGTCATAATTCACACAAAATTGCGAAACTGTATGAGGTACAAAAATGGTCCTACCCAAACTATAATAGTCCAATCCAATAACTGTGCTAGCCTAGTGGACTGAGAGAAACTTCAACACATTGCACCTGAAAAAAAACCCTGCTTGGCTTTGTCAGCAGGTTTGTTTCTCAACTATTTCTAAACTTATTGAGCAGTTTTATGAGTTTGGAGTTCCAGCTAATTCAATAGTGTTTATCGACTTTACATGACTTGAGCTATCAGATTGATTGGCAGGCTGCACGCTAATTAGCCATGAATATGAGAGTGTCACTTGCAATGACTTCATCACGGATTTATCCGAGTTCAAACAGGTCATCGTTAATCATCTCTGGGTATTGTGTGATTGAGAGCACTTTTTCCGGTGCACTCTAAATGACCTGTTCATAAATCCCACTCTCCACTGTTTTATTATTAAAGTCTTTGCTAACCGGGCCAAGTGCAGCGGAGGCGTTGCGTTATAGAGGTGAGCGGCCCCTGAAAGCAGTCTTTGGGTTAAGCTCTTTTCATTTCTGGAGATCTGCAGCCCCTCTCAGCAAAGACTGCCAATCAAACGCCTAGCACAGGGAGGGTTCATAATCTAAACCGTATTAATCTGAGCCATTTATGAGGGGTCAAGTGAAAAAGAGCTGATCGATTCGGAGTGCTCCGTGCAAACGCCGTTTCTCAATCGTCTGTGGCCCCGTCCTCTAATTACAATTTGTTTTGCAATATTGAGAAATAATAGCTTTTCCTTGGTTGTCAGTTACCCTCAGAATTGCATTACGGAGCTTTGTTTAAACAGGAGAACAAATCAATACCATCTGCCTTCATGTATCCTGATCATCTCTCCTCAGCACAGCAAGCAGCTCTATGACATTGTCAATTGTTAATATCAACCCACACACAAGTCCTATTGATTTTCTGTGTATCTGGGTATTTATTATCTGGGATGTTTTTTCCACTGTATCTTCTGACCCTGTGAAGTGCCTGATTTTATCTGCATGACATACGCCAACAAGAAGCTGATATCAAACTGGAGTTACAGGATGTATAATGATTTACTGATAGGAATCTGTTGCTGGGATGGATCCATGTAAGGCTTTGTTGAAAAAAACTCTTGCAATTCGGTATTTATTGACATACATGGCTGGTGTGAAAGTTGAGAGTTTTGTGGCGGATACAGTATATATACACACACACAAAAACAACATATGTGACCATGGACAACAAAACCAGTCATAAAGGTCAGTTTTTTGAAATGGAGATTTTACATCATCTGAAAGCTGAATAAATAAGCTTTTTCTATTTAATAATTTGGAATCTAAGTTTGCAAAAAAAAAAAAAATCTGAGAAAAAGAAAAAGAAAATCGCCTTTAAAAAATTCCAAATGAAGTTCTTAGCAATGCATATTACTAATCAATAATAAAGTTTATATATATTTACGGTAGGAAATTTACCAAATATCTCCACTGAACATAATCGTTACTTAATATCCTAATGATTTTTGGCATAAAAGAAAAGTCAATAATTTTGACCCCATACAATGTATTTTTGGCTATTGCTACAAATATCACAGCATTAAAAATATAAATCTTTTGTTACAATATACACTTGTTCAAATGTTTGGGATCAATGTTTTTTTTTTTTTTTTTTTAAAGAAATTAATACTTTTATTCAGTGAGGATGTGTTAAATTGTTAATAATGTGATAGTAAATTCAAGTATATTGTTACTTTTTTTTTTTTTTAATAAATCCTGTTCTTTTGAACTTTATATTCATCAAAGATTCCTGGAAAAAGATAGCAGGTTTCAAGTAAAAAATAAAATAAAATAAATAAATAAAAATAAAATATAAAATTAAATTAAATAAGAAACTAAATTAAATAAAATATAAGAATTGATTGAATGATTTCTGAAGAATCATGTGACACTGAAGACTGTGGTAATGGCTGATGAAAATTCAGCTTTGCCTAAATTGCTTAAAACATTGTAGATGTTTCAAATTTCAACGTTTCAAATTTCAAATTTCAACATTTGAAGTGGATCAAAACATTTCGTCAAAGTTTTCCTAAAACCAAAACAATCTTGTCCTAGGACAACTTTGATCCACTTTAAATGTAGACTACTGTATATATAACATTTTGGAACATATCCAAATATTTATTATTTGTCATTTAAAAAGTAATTAATTTGGTCTTATCTTGCGTAATTTTTCGAGGATGTTCGATTTTGGTGCTGTTTTGAGTCACCAGTTTGTGTCAAATATCAGCTGCCGTAAAGTCTGGGTGATACAATTCTCATTATTGTCCAGTGAAAGCATTATACAATCTCAGGGAACATTCCAGGATGTCCAGGGAAATCAGCTGTTAGTGTCTAAATGGAAGTTTTAGGCTTTCTTTTCTGACGTCACATGCTTTTGTCGGCAGTGCTTCTTCAAGTGGCACCTGAAGAGAGGTGTAGCGAACCGGCGTCCCGCTGAGAGCCCCACAGTTCAGGCGAGAGGACGTTTGGAACACTGCGGTCTTGTGAGATGTGGGTAGAGCGAGCGGGGTGTGATTCAAAGGCCTTGCTGCTGCGGTTCACTCCGCAGTTGGTCCCAGCTTGATGCGCAATAATGACCTGTCAGAGTGGCAGGCCTGGCGCCAGAACCCTGAAGCAAAGCTAATCCATAGGGGTTATTCAGCCTAATGAATCCTAACAGCATGCAGGGAACCCACAGGGCCACAAAACACATCATCCATTCCCCTCGTTTTATTTTAACTGACGGAAGTATATTCCTGGGAAGTAGTGATCTTGAGCTGAACTCAAGTCTGTGGCCTTTGTGGTTTCTACTCTTGGATGAAGTGTCTGTTTTATGTGTGTCTTGTCCGAGGGCTTTGATTCGAGCGTGGAAGAAGGCTCATGGTGTGTTTTAGCCTCTGATCTCAAAATGCTTGAATAATGGCTGTCTTTAAGGAGAGGTCAAGACTTTTGTGGCTGTGATGGTGTTTATCATGCTTGAGATATTCAGGATAGATTGTGTACGTGAATCAAATGCCATTTCTCTGAATTTGTACTGTTAATCCAACAGATACTTTTAGATTTGAGTGTCTTTGCATTGGGATGCCTCATTTAACGCATTAATTTATGGCAGTTCATTATTTAAGATTCACGTGTGTACGCAGAGCAACAAGTAAAACATTTTGCAGATAGAATACAACAACTTATGGAGCCCCTAAAGCTTGGGTCTTCAACTTCAGTCCTGGAGGACTAGTGTTCTGCTGAGTTTAGCACTAACCCTATATCGTGAGGCATTAGGGGATTTACCTGGGAGTCCTGATCATCTCTGATTAAGAAAACGGCAATGAAATTTGGCTAGTGGATTTGCACATGATTATAAAGAGGTGCAGGTGCATCCACTCATTAGATTTTACGCTGAGGAGCCGAGATAGTCTCCCTGGCCACCAGCGATGGTTCGAGATTGTGGCAAGAGGACATAACGTCTCTGTTCCCTCCATCAGGGAACAAGGGTTACATACGTAATCGAGACGTTCCCTCTCTGTCGGTCACTACGAGTTATGTTGTGACAACCATGGAAAACGCCACAATCTGAACCCCGTCACAACCCTGAGCATAGCAAATGTTGGCAAGCGACGCATGTCAGACAAATGCTGTGCTAAGGTCATAATCTTCAAACCGCCCCAGCGCAAGTTCACTGACCTTGGTACCCGCAGGGACCAGAGGTAAGTATAACGCTGCTGGTGATAGCCAATCCACTGTTCCTTTCACCCAATACTTACCAGAAGGGATTGCGACCTTCAGTGTAAGACCGCTTCGAAGTCTTTCCTATTTGTAGTTACAGCTTGTTCGTAACGGTGGGGAAGCGAGCCTTCCAGAGAAGGGCGCTACGGAGGCCACATCCTTCCTGTAGGGAGGTGACATGTGGAGACTCAGATATGGACTCACCCAGGCCTCACTGACAGAGAGGGAACTGAGCTTTTCAAAACTTTGAATTAGTTAAACCATTGTGTCACAAAATGATTCACTGTTTCGAGGTGCTCCAGTCGGATCGCGTATTGTGAATAATTTTTTGCAGATCAGGACTTCAGATTGTGTATCGCAAATCTTTTCTGCGATTTGAATGATTCAAATCAAATGATTTGCAATACGCGATTTGAGTCCCGATCTAAATCAATTGATTCGCGCTATGTAAAGTTTGGATCTAAGTCAAATGATTCGTGATCCGCGCAATGAGTCCTGATCTGAAATGTTGATGAGTCATTATTCAGATCGGGACTTCAGAGCTTGGATTGCGAATCATTTGATTTAGATCGGAATTTTGGTGTGGGTTTGCAGATCTTTGGAACTTTGGAGCACGGATCGCGAATCATTTTATTTAGAACAGAACTTCGGAGCGGATTTGAGAATATTTGGCTTTAGATCAGATCTCTGTAGCGTGGATCGCAAATCGTTTTATTCATATCAGGATTTGGGATCAATTTCGCCAATCTTTTTTTCAGATTTTTTTCTTAAACAGTAGAAAACATCAAACCATTAATGCAGTACAGTTATAAAATTAAAAAGTATACACAAATACAATATCTGCATATCTGCACTGTTTTTTGTTTTCAAAATAATAATGATATATTTTATTTTTGAACTGATGTTCAGCTGTTCTTTCTAATAATAAACCTTTCAGATCATCAGTCATCAAAGCTTGGGAAACACTGTCACAGACACAGAAGCTGATTGCTCAGTAAAAAGCCTTGAGGAGGCACTGCCTTCCTTGCCTCCTCAGAAGAAACAATATATGCTTTACTGGAAATTGGAGTTTGTTTTCACCAGCTTTTGCCATATTGTGACATCCCAAATAATGACCCCACATTCAGATTGCAATGCGGCAGAAGTAAAATGGTTCATTCCTGCCACTGTCCTCATGATTTCTCCAACCCTCTGATTTTTTTTTCCCCCTTTGGCTCTAACAATTGATGTCAGGCATGTCAAGAGCAGCTCTTTCCCTCTTATGCATGAGCCTGCGTATTCCAGCTCATCTGCCAAATTTACTCAGCGAAGGGACCCTGCCTCTGGAGTGCCATAATGGACTTGTCCATCACTTTTTGAGAGGATGAGGATTATAGTGGCCCAGTTGGATTATGGGTGGTTTGATCCATGACTTCCTATCCTCTTCCTATTCAAACACATTAGTCAAGGTGAATAATACAGCCGTCAGCTCTGACAGCCTCGCCCGCTATTGTCACTTACTTGCCCTACACCGCCCCAAGTAGCATTGTCTGGAGGACTGACAGGTTTCTAACGATACGCCTCATGGTGAAAGTAGAGACCCAACGTATTTTCCACCAGAGGACGTTTGTCATCCTTTCTGCCACTTTAGAGTGACAAGGAGAGATTGTCTCTTGCCAAACTGTGGCGGCAGCTCTTGAGAAATGCATGCGATGGTTACTTTTAGAGTCCCAGATGAATAACCATTTAAAGTTTGAGAAACTTACTCTCTTCAGTTTCAACCTGACACCTGACTCCATCCTTGTCCACTTTTTTTCCCCGGCCACGCTTTTGATGCAACTACATGACAAGTTTGTCACAGGGCAGATTTTGCGGCCTCTCAGTTTGCCCGACAACCTCACACCATGGCTCCATTGGTTTCACCTGAGTGCAGTTGTGGCATCCACCATTTGGGGTTTAACCAGATTGTGAATTAAGCAGCTGCTTCCAAAACTCAAAGGGCCACGCTCTCAAGGTCAGCTCCCAGCAGCCAATCAGGCATCTGTATGGCAGCCGTGCCATCCATATTTGAGTGGGTTGAGAACGCCATATGAGGTGAGACAGGAAAGGTGAAATTCAGCATGACATTCCACTTTGTTGTCATGGAAACCCGACCTTGATAGCGGAAAAAAAAATTTGAAAACGATAATGCAAGGCGAAGAATTGGAATGTGATAAATACACAAAATTTCTCAGCTGACCAGATACAACAGCTTAAAACAAGAGCAATAGTTCAACGTTTCCGCCGACATCTGATGACTCTTTACAACTCTGGGACAAGGAAGCCATTTTCGAGAATTTTCCAGCCTGAACATATTGCACCTGTTAAATTATTTAGCCCCACTCTGTGGCTTGGCTCCGCACCACATTGAAAGCTGTAGCTACCGATTAGAGCCCCGCATGTCAGCGTAGCAGGTCAACCTCCCTCTGATTTTACTTATAGACTAATACCATCACATTCATCGGCGTCTCATTATCTCACATTTACACCAGAAAGCTTATATTTTTTCATCCAACTGTTTAGACCCTGTCAAAGCACATTCACCGCAAAGGGTCAGATGTTGGGGTGAAAACAAACTCTTATCTGCGACTCTCGCCAAGAGGTCAGGCGCTGGCTTCGCTACTACGTAATTATAAGCTAGTATAGCTCCCGCTCGGCCGTCAACCTTTTCTTTATCTCGCTCGACACACAGATGCCGCCGGTGATAAACACTGCGAGTAGATCCTTTAATACCTCCTCGGTTCTGTCACCTTTCAAGATATACTTTACCTGAGCGAGGGAAGACATAGGTGACGGGGAGCGTGGCTCACAGCACTTAAAACTTTCTTCAGAGGATTTATAACCTTCAGTCAAACTGTTCTTCAGTTATTAATAGACCATTGCAGTGTTTAAATCATGTTTACGGCTGCGATATCTGATCAGAATGTGTAATTACCTTCAGAGAGTGAACAATCTTGTGCTTTCTTGTTTGTAGCTGGCCTGGACATTGAAAACACCACTTGGGGGCAGTGTTGAAATAAGCACTTGATTTTTCCAGCTCTCATGTGAGGAAATGTGAGTTGCACTTTCCTAAACCGCTGTTTGCCCCGGTGGAACGTTAATGTGCAAAGGTCTTTCGCTTCTCAAGTCTGCCTCTCATAGGGTGTTGAGATTTGGACTGGAGGATGTTTTTGTTGCTCAGAGGTTGCCTTCTTATGGCTTTGGAGAATTAATGGACATTTCTTTTATGTTCATTTAGGTGTAAAATTTCGTGAGATGAAAATGGAAAAAAAATGAGTGATTTGTTGACATACTAAGAGGATGGAGCTGAAAAATGAATGCGGATGGCATAGCTCAGATCATTTGGCCTTGGTAAAATCTAATGAGAAATGTTTGAGGTCATTTTAAAGTCTTGGAGTTTTGATCATTTAGAAGTCTGACTTTTGATTGCAAATTGGTAGCTTTTTGGCATATCTGGGTACAAGTTCACATGTGAAGCTCTAGATGAAATGCATAATGTATATGAGGTGACTAGGTGTTTTTCTCAGGGAAAAAAAGCTAAATACTGAAGCAAAAACTTGCATTTCTGAGAACATGTTAGTCTTTTCCTCCCTCAGAAAAAGTCAGGATTCTGAATTCTGAAATTATAACTTGCAAAAAGTTTATAGCTCACAATTCTGAGGAGGAAAAAGTCAGAATTATGAGATATAAACTCACATTTGCGAGAAAAAAATACTTTATCGCAATAAAGTTCATATCCTGCGATTCTGAGATGTAACTTGCAATTTGGAGTTTATATCACGAAATTCTGAGGAAAAAAAGTCTGAATTGTTAGTTTTTATCCCACACTTCTGACTTTATCGCAAATGCAAGTTCATATCCCACGATTCTGAGATTATAACTTGCAATTATGAGTTTATATCACACAATTGACCCTTTGCAAAACCCACCCTCCTTAGTTACTGTTGCTATGTCCTACAAACAATGCTGCTCTCACACTACTCATTTTCTCATGCAGTGAAAAATACATTGCAGAACAAAAAGAAAACTGACAACACACCGACAGACAAGACAGAGGAGGTCACTCCTGGTATGAAACAAGATCTCAGCTTTAAAATGTTGTCATTTTTTAATAAATTCAAACAGTAAATACCGTTTTGTGGCTCTTTAATGTGTCGTGATCGATCACTGTGTTGCTCTATTAGATCATTTTACACGTGAACCAATCGTCTTTTCTTCTATACTTAAAGCACATGAATGAACATAAGAACGTATTTTATTTCAACCATTGAATAATGTCAGTACACACGTTTTTTCTAATTAAAGTCCACCAATTTATTCTACTCTCCTGTCTGATTTGTTTGTCGCACAGAATGGTGGAATCGCCGTTATGATTGGTCAGATCGCCTGTCAATCAAGCTGTTTGCGAAGGGTTTTTATCTCACAATAAAATTGTGGAATGGAATAAAATTGTCAGAATTGTGAGTTTGTATTACTCAATTCTGAGAAGAAAGTCTGAACTGTGAATTGTAAACTCGCAACTGTAAGAAAAGTCAGAATTTTGAGTTAAAATTACCTTTTTTATTTGGTGGCGGGATGTGCTTCTATAATACAGTTCTTCTAATTGTTATAAGAACTATCATGACTTTTTTTGTTTACTGGATTTATTGGAATGATTAGCTACATTACTATCTATACATTTAAAAAGCTCTGTAGTTTTATGAGCAAAAGATGTCAGACTTGTGTCCCATACTTCCAGGGATCCTGTGCCAGCTGAGCAGCTCCCATTGAGATTAAAAAGAATCATAACAGATTATAGAGTGTCATAATAGAAAGACGTGATTCTCCAAAAAGGTGTTGCTCATCTTTCTCCATCACAGCAAAAACAGCTTTAGGAGAAAATAAATCCACCTGTAGTTATTAATTTACATACTTTGAAGCTGTTTAAACCAGCTGTTTATTATCTGGTGAGGTTACCCCGGCTTTCTTCAGTTTATAGAAGCACGTAGACAGTGTAGGGTATATATATATATATATATATATATATATATATATATATATATTTGAAGCAGCTTTTTTTCTATTTATAAAAATATGCAAATATTTAGATCATTATATCGTTAGTTATATAAAAAACATGAATCTTTGCCAAACTGAACATGATTACATTCTGTCCCTCTTTAGTGCTCCTCATTGAACCCTCATTGATGTACCGTGGACCCATAACCACATGTCTTGTGCTTTGGGACCTTACAAATTGATGTTAAAATACATGTAGAAAGCTCTGGATCTCCTGGTCATCCGCTTTACGACGGACCCCATCATAGCCAGCTCAAGGTTCCCTCGTGAGACCCAAATAAATGCTTTTTTAGAGACGAACAGAAGGCCAGGAAAGATTGAATCCTCTTTCTCTGAGGTGAGAAAGGGGTGCATCTCTGGAAATAGTCAGTGATAGATGAGATACATGGAGCAAGACAGTCTGGCCCGGTCTCCAGCCAAGCTGAATCAGACAAACCGTCTGCTTGTTTGTGTCTCTCTCTCTCGAGCGTGCACACATATCTCTCTCTGCTCTGCTTACACAGTATCCTTTTTTACAACTGATTACTTACCAGCAACAATACATCTATATTCATTTGTGCTGCATGCTCAGATTTTCACTTAATGAGTGTGCGCTTAAGCAAAACGCTGCACTCACTTGTTAAACGCTGGCCTTGGGACGTCTTCCCTGGAGCTCTCTGGTGTTTTAAAGAGCACTTTTATTTAGCTGGCAAAGGTGTAGTAACAACAAAGCATAATTAATACACATTCGTAAACCTTGCATAATCAGCCTTTATTTTGAGAGTTTTTGATAGTTAAATTTATTTCATTTCAATGTATTTCATTTACCTGATGTTTGTTGTTTTCATTTGCCTTGTTTGTTTGTTTTAAGGCATGGGTGATTTACAAGCTTTTGATTTGATTCCAATTTAGCTGATTTAATTCAGAGTAATTTGGGCATGCATTTGTAATTTGTAATTAAATAATATTATTAGTTGTTTTTTACATTTATTCAAATACTACCTTACTACCTTTTTTGGTCTTGAATGTGGTAGTTGCGTTGCTGTCTACGCAGGGTTAAAAAGCTCTTAGATTTAATTTAAAAATATTTTAATTTGTGTTCCGAAGATGAATGAAGGTCTTAATGACCTTAAATAATAAGTAATTAATGACACAATTTTCATTTTTGGGTGAACTATCCCTTTATAGTTCACTTCCAGAACAAGAATTTATAGATAATTTACTCACTCCCTTGTCATCAAAGATGTTGATGTCTTTCTTTCTTTAGGCATAAAGAAATTATGTTTTTTGAGGGAAAACATTTCAGGATTTCTCTCCATAAAAACATGCTATTCAGTGGTGCCTGCGAGTCTGAACTTCCAAAATGCCATTTAAATGCAGCTTTAAAGGGATCGAAATGATCCCAGCCAAGAAAGTTGGGTCTTATCTAGCAAAATGATCTGTTATTTTCTAAAAAAATTTTAACCTCAAATGCTGTCAAAAAACGCTTGAAAAGCTGCCTTTAAACCGCATTTTGTAAGTTTAAACTTGTATTACATCGCTGTTTCACCTTTTTTGTAAAAGGTGTTTGATCTTCTTTTCAGGTTTACTTTGTAAACTCTTTGAAAATACTTCTGCAGCGTTGTAGGACGATTTTGAAGTTGGAGGAGAAAATGAGATGGGAGTTTTTCGACATACCCTAACTGTCTTGAACCAGAATACACAGCGCTGTCAGCACCAATAGCCTCATGGTTAGCGCGTCGACATATAATGCAACTGCGCTCACGGCGACCCGAGTTTGATTCCTGTCTCGAGGTCCTTTGCCGATTTCGCTCCCCTCTTTCCTCCCAGCTTTTTCCTGTCATCTCTCTACTGTCCTATTGCAATAAAAAGCCAGAAAAAAGAGTACACAGAGCTAGACAAGATGAGCATTTGAGGTTAAAAAGTATATAAATCGCCAATTGTTTTCATTAGATGAGACCCTTGTTTCTCGAATGGGATCGTTTAGAGCTCTTTGAAGCTGCATTTAAACTGCATTTTGGAAGTTCAAACTCGTCCTTCATCATTGTTTCACCTTTTCTTGTAAAGGGCGTTTGATCTTCTTTTCAGGTTCACTTTGTAAACACTGGGTCGGTACTTCTGCAGCGATGTAGGACGATTTTGAAGTTGGAGGAGAAAATGAGATGGGAGTTTTTCGACATACCCTAACTTTCTTGAACCAGAATACGCAGTTTTTGGCACCAATAGCCTCATGGTTAATGCGTCGACATGTAGCGCAACTCTGCGCTCACGGCAACCCAAGTTCGATTCCCGTCTCGCTTCCCTCTCTCCTTCCAGCTCTTTCCTGTCGTCTCTCTACTGTCTTATTGCAATAAAAAGCCAGAAAAAAAAAAAAAATACGGTTCACACAGAGCTAGACAAGACAAGCATTTGAGGTTAAAAAGCATATAAATTGTCCATTTTTCTTTTTTTTTTTTTTTTTTTTTTTTGGAAAATAATCTATCTTTTCATTAGGTAAGACCCTTCTTCCTCGGCTGGGATTGTTTAGAGCCCTTTGAAGTTGCATTTAAACTGCGTTTTGGAAGTTCAAACTCGCAGGCACCATAGAAGCCCACTTTATGGAGAGAAATCCTGAAATGTTTTCCTCAAAAAACATAATTTCTTTATGTTCACTGAAGAAAGAAAGACATGAACATCTTGGATGACAAGCGGGTGAGTAAATTATCTGTACATTTTTGTTCTGGAAGTGAACTTCTCCTTTAAGGTTAGTTTCTAGCATTATAGTATGTAGTTTTAAGCCCAAGTGCACTGCTGTTGAGTCAGTACTCTGGATGTAGATAGTGATGCCGCTTATAAAGGAGGGGATGTTATCCATATCTGCTCCCAGCATCATCTCATTGGCTTGTTTCAGTCATGAACAGCTACTGGAAATTGCTTCTTTCACCCACATAAAGGCAGTGCACCGGTTAACAGCATGTTTATTATGTTCACTCTGTGCTCTTCCTTGGGCCTCTGGATGCTCTGGGCTTATCTATGATTTAAGCTATTGTGAGTGACCTCAAAACGATGAAGGCCACCTTAGAGGGCAAGCACTGAGGGTAAGGGATTCTGGGACAGTGACAATGCATGAGTGACTGACAGCACAGTTTCAACAAGGGGTGAAATCATAGAAAGCAGAGAAGCAAGTCAAATTAATCACAGTGGACACATTTTTATGTTTTGAAGGGAACAAAATACATGTACAGTGGAATTCCAAAAGTCTGAGACTCTGAGAAAGTCTGAGTAAAAATATATATGTATAAATAAAATGTTTTATATATATAGTTTTTATGTCATTTTAGACGTTCTGGACCTCACTGTATTCGCTTAAACCTAGTTATTCAAACAGTGCACAAACCATTTAGTCTGGCCTCGAATAGGTCTACGGTTTGAGCTCTCTGGACTGTAATTGAGACATAAAAGCACATTCATTCAGTTCTGCTTCGTACAGCGGAGCACCGGCGGCTGAATTTGCATGCTGACGGGAAGGTTACTTTCAGATGCATTACGAATGCTGCGAGCTGTCATCAAGGATCTCATATTCAATCAGTGCGGCTTAATGCATTACAAGCAGTCGTAGGAAATTTTAATGAGAGTTCCTAATTAGCCAATAGCGAAGTCATAATCACTTCAGAAACAAATTAAGCCACGGGTGTTTTGGAGGATAAATGTTCTGCCATTGTCCACATAGCCATGGCCTTTTTTATTTAAAGCCATCATGCTCAAAAGTGGACTGGCCAGGTTTTGTGATGCTGATAACCTTTGAATTATCATAGTGCAGCTGAATAATAGGGTATAATGGGGCTAAGGCACACCCTGAGAAAAAATGTGCTTTTCAGTGTGCCCAGAGTGCATGATTGCAGAAAAATGTATATGTTTGTATTGAACTTTTATGGAGCAAAATGTACAAGGTGGCAAGTGGGGGGCTCACAGTATTGATAAAAATATTTTTAGCTAAAACAATGTTGTTTTTTTTTAATAATGTCTAAGTTAATACTTAAGACAATGACTTTAACAAAAAATGTATTATTTTATGCTTATTTTGATAAATAAAATTTTTTTTTGTTCAATAAATATACTTTCATTAAAATGTTAAAATAAAACATATTTTACAATTTTAAAATGTAAAGATTCTGAAAGCATTGAAGGAGTTCCCATAATAATTTAATATAGATTTACAGTAGTAACAACAAATGATGTTTTATTATATGATATGATTAATAGCATGTTTTTAAATTTGATGGTTTCATTCTAAACATGGTGATTATACTGTGATTATAGCCATGGCAGCTGAAAAAGTCTATGGACCTTTCTCACATTTCCCAGTTTCTCATAGCGGAAGTCGTCATAGTTGGGTAAAATCCGAGAGCAGTTAACGGGAGAGTATCACAAATATATTTTTTGCGTTCCCATTTGCTCAAATATCAAAAGAAAAACTCCACGATAGTGTTTTCACGACTTTCACTCAAAGGAAAAAAATTGAGAGAGACTGATATCAGCAATCAGAAGAGAGAACAATGTCAAATTTACCATCCTTCCCATAGACACGGCATTAGAAACATCCTCGCATTAGCGTTAACTATTTTTTTGTAACGAAAAGATGAAAAGGTGATTATAATACAAAGTAGAGTGTTATAAATATACATATATTTAAAAAATATAGATCTATCTAAATATTAAAAAAATTCAAGGATTTATGATGATGATGACTGTTGAAATGCATCATCACGGTCTTGTGAAAAGCATCCATTAGGCATCAAGAAATTAATACAAATGACCCCTCCCCCTCATTATGACATCATTTTTTAAAATGGAGTTTGGGGGGAAAAGGATCTCTCATTTAGCTCCATGTTCTGTTTTTGCTGTTTGTTAGCAGCTGTGTAAGAGCTCAGTGGCATGTTTATCGCACCCTGCTCTTTTTTTTCGCAGAATCATCTAAAAGGTTTTACACATACATCAAAATTTGTCCTCTGAAAGGCGGACCGTTTCACAGAATGCAGCATCTTTATGCTTGACTGTGGACGAACACGAATCCCGCAGCTTCGCCCAGAAGGATGCTGGCAAACATCGTAATGTGAAAAAAAATCTTTAACATCCTGAGCAAAGTGACACCACTGCAGTTTTTTTTTCTCCCTTGAGCTCTACGGAGGAAACATCACAGGCACATTGAGGCCACAGTTGCCGTTTGATTGATGTGTCAAACTGCCCATCTAGAAGGACTTTGCCTCCAGAGGCTGGCCTCTGTGTTGAAAAGCAGAATCAGTGGCTTTGATTGGCTGGGCTCGATGGTTCAGCGTATGCATGTGTGTGTGACTGATTCTTTCACACTATTCGACACTATTATTCAGTCTAGTCTGTCTCACTACCTACTGTTTAGAAACTATCTTGACATTTCAAGTGATTGTGACACTGTATATTGCTAAAAATATTCCTATTTTGTTCCACACTTTTTTCCCCCTTGTAAATATGCATTAGCTCTGGGGAAATATGCACATGCTCCATATTTGTAATGCTGCGTTAAAAAGTGAGCACTCGCTGACTCATTCATCATGTAAAAAATCACTTTTATGACTCATTTTTCTCCCCCCTCCCAACCAAACAGATTAATTTCTAATATTCCTACACATACATTCACGCCAAGAAAATCATTTATTTTGAGAAATCGGCGCTCAGAATAGCTGCTGATGTCTGATGGTAATCAACCACGTATTAATTAAGGCACAATTGCTGAGTCAATGAAAGAGGCTGGTTAAATATTGATGTGTCTAAAAGGCCCATCATGGGAGACAGACAGCCAGGGTGATGGGACGGCGGCCACAGGCACAGTTCACGTCCTCTTACAGCAGCGGTGGGCTGAGTGCTAGATCAATGGGAGCTGCGCTTTGGTGTTGAATACAGAGAGAGATACTCTTCTTTCTCTGCAGCATCCAGCAAGTGCAGCTTTCATGTATGGCAAATGTGTAAAGCTGACAAGCTCATTAGCAGCCTTGCCGTCACAGTCAGGACACTCTGATGTACAAAGAGAGCTTTTAGTTTACTGTCATTTTATGCCTTAATCTAGATCTCAGTTGTGGTTATTAAAAGCAGTTCACATCCCTTTAAGGCAATTTAGTAGACTCAGTGGTCATATTGGTACAGTCCCCAAGCAGTTTTTTACTGGTCATGCTAGCACAGATTTTGAATAGGGAAAGGCCAGATTTGTTGCTCAAGTAACATTTCAAATCAAGGATAAAATCTGACAACAAATGCATCATAAAATGTGGTTCTTTTCTTCAACTCATGCTTAAATGCTTCATGGAAAAAAATTGGATAGTACAAATCTTTTTTTGAAAACATGATAAGCCTGCTGAGGGAAAAATCTAGGGCTGTAACAGTACACAGAAGCCACGGTTTGGTACGTAAATCGGTTTTGGGTTCACGGTTCGAAACTAGTTCGGTACAACAGGAAATGTATTTTTTCATTTGTTTTGAACACAGTAGTGCTACATGCATGTAGAATGGACAGTTTTTTTTAAATATTTGAATTAGGTTGTATAATTTCAAGTTTTAAAGCAGAAACAGAATGGTCTGATTTTAGATCTGTGAAATTATGCTACATAAGACAACTTTACAAAACAAAAACAGCAGACAGACCTGAATGAAAATGCAAATTTATTCTCTAACAGCAGGTGTTGCTATATTACACTGCTAATAATATGCATTATATGGAGGAAAGAGAACAAAATAATGCCATGAAACATTTCTGAAGATGGTCAGTTCATCTCAGAAAATTATATAAACCCCCATATATTTGTCTTCCTATATTTCGAGCATCGCGAACAGTAGCTTGATCTACCGGGTATAGTATTTTCACTTTACAGACTTCATAGAAATTCCACACAAATTACATTTTGGGAAATGATTGCAATGCAATTTGTGTCTAATTCTGGAATAGAGATCAGCCAAAATAAAACTAAATACCAGGTCAACCAGTGCATCTCTAAAACTTATAGAAGCCATTTCCACCACCAAATAAAAAAAAGGATATCTCAAAATACTACTTTTTTTTTTTCCTCAGAATTTGTGATATAAACTTAACTGCGAGAGTCAGAATTTTTTCTCGCAAATGTGAGTTTATATCTCACAATTCAGACTTTTTATCTCACAATTGTGAGTTTATATCTCACAATTCAGACTTCGTTTTTTCTCGCAATTCTGAATTTATTTCTCAGAAATGTGAGATATAAACTCAGAATTACAAGTTATAAAGTCCGTCAAAAAAAGACTGAATTACAAGTTTATATCTCACAGTTTTGACTTAACTTGCAGTTGTGTAAGATATAAACTTGCGAGTTGCGAAATATAAACTCGCAATTCTGAGAAAAAAATTGTGACTTTATTCACACAATTCTGACCTTTTCTCACAATTCTGACTTTATTTCTCAGAATTGCAAGTTTATTTCTCAGATTTGCGAGTTTATATCTCCCAGTTCTAATGTCATTTCTGAGAAATGCAAGTTTATGTCTCACAATTCTAACTTTATGACTCATAATTGCAAGTTTATATCTTACAATTCTGAATTTTTCTTTTCTCAGAAATGTGAGATATAAACTCACTATTACAAGTTAGAAAGTCCAATTTTGAGGGGGAAAAAAGACTGTTTATATGTCACAATTCTGACTTAACTCGTAATTGTGTTATAAAGTGTGTTGTAAAGAAAAAAGTCACAATTGTGAGTTCATATCTCTCAATTATAACTTTATGTCTCAGAATTGCACGTTTATTTCTCTGATCTGCAAGTTTGATCTAGCAATTCCGACATTTCTGAGAATTGTGAGTTTATATCTTACGCAGTTCTGAGAGAAAAAGTCAGATATAAACTCACAATTGTGTGGCGGAAATAGGCTTTTATAAAAGCCTGAAACTTTTCCACACTGCTGATTTAAAACAAGCGTGCCATCTGAACTCGCTGTTCTTGTTTTTGGTTGGTGCATTATATGGAGGTAAGAGAAAAAGAAAATACCATGAAACATTTCTGATGATGGTCAGTTCCTCTCATAACCCCCACATAGTTGTCTTCTAAAGTTTGATCTAAACTTTTTTTTTCTTTAGTAGGGACCTCTAAAAATCCAAATTGATTGAAATGAAAGCAATGTTGAGTTTTGTTTTTGTGATTCACTGTGTAGGGCATTTAAATTGATCGCTTGTCAGGTTCCAGCTTAGAATTTTATCTTAGCAGCCAACTATCTATATGGACAGCAACGCTCAAGGTTTCTGTTATGTTTAAATGCTTGTTATCTTCTCTCTGCATTGCACCTACAGGTAACATGGGAAGGAATGACCTCATACACTGCTACAAATAATCACAAGCACACATGCCATTGCATGTTTTATTCATAAGATGTTGTATGTAGTCTGTATGGCTCCATTTTCGCCTCCGTCCTGAACGAGTAAACTGAGAGGCGATGACAATGCAACAGCTGGCCTGCTGAGATATTTCCTTTTACATTCAGATAAACCTTTGTTTTCTCCTTTTTCTACATAGTTCCATTGCTGATTGTATAAAGTGGTTATGTGTGTGGCATATTCAAACAGATTTATTGTTTTGTGTTTCATAGGTGTGTGTGCATGAGACGGATCCGTCTGTTCTCCCGAGTCTACTATTTGGGCCAAAGCAATCCTGCTGTCTCCTGGGACAGCCCTGAGAAGGAGACACATAAATAAGGACGTTTTACTCTCCTTTTGGAATGACAAACACTTGTGAGTTTTTTTTTGTGAGTATATACTGCACTGAGCAGTATATAGGCCTGTCCAAGTATAGATTCCCTCATCGCTAATGGGCTCTTAGCGCTGTTAAAATCCACCCCAGTCATGCTTCGCTTTGCAGGGTTGTTTTACCCCACAAAGACATAAGGCTTATGGTAATGTTAACTAAAGACTTTGTCGATTAAGTTACAGTAACAGGTCTAGACTCGCTGCTGATTGCGGGCGGTTTGTGACACAACCAATCAGCTTGATTGATTGGCTCTCTCTGCGCTCTCAGGCAAGCTGATTGGCATATTAACAACATCAGCATTGAAAGCCGCAAAGTCAGGCAAGCGTTTCATGACAGCTAGCTGACCACCCTAAATGTCTTAGGTCATCTTGTTGAGTTTTTTGGGGGGGGGGTGGAATGCTTTGTGTCTCCTGCTTAAATTTTGTGAAATACCTTACAAGCTTGATCGATGGAATGATATAATCCAACAAACCCTTCAGCCTTCAAATATAGTCATAGACAAACACTGAAAACCCTTAAAGAGTCAATTAGATGGTTAAATGACCCATCGGAAAGATAAATGCATAGCACGACGTAAAAATCCATCAGCATCAGTCCCAGCAAGGCAGGTAATTGCATTAGCCTTTGAGTGGACCCATCTGTCCGTGGCTGGTGTGAATCCTGACTCGTGAAATAATAAATCAGCGGAAAAGCAAGTCTGTCAGGTGTTTCGCGGACTCGGGCCGTGGTGATTTGCGTGCCGTGGGGTCCTCTACTACCTTGAGCATGCAAGCATGACAACAACAGATGCTTTTTGTCTCTTCGTCCCCCACAGCTTGTCTTTTGTTTGTCCTTGACAGCTGAGAAAGCGTGAAGGATTCCCTTTGTTCAGTCAAGTGTAGTCACTAACTATTGTGGGACACCTCCCCTCTGATAAACGGTTTGGAGTCGGAGAAATGTTTCCTCATAATCTAGATTTTGTAGAAATGAGCATTCATATGCAGTTAATAATTGGCAGCAAATTAGAGTTCTGTAGTAGATTCTTGTAACATTGGTGTTTTGTTTAAGTTATGTTTCTAATGAGAGACAAGACAGGAAATGGTAGTGAGATGAGGCCTAAGTGGATTGTGATATATATGAATGATTGGTCTCCTGAGTTTTGACCATATCTTGCTCTCGGTAGTCAGGTATGTGTGCGTCACATGACCTCTCCATGCTGTGGATTTTATTTTATTTTTCGGTAAAGACTTTAATACTTAAAGGGATAGTTCACCCAAAAATGAAAATTACACCATGATTTATTCACCCTCAAGCCATCCTAAGTGTATATCACTTTATTCTTTCAGACGAATACAGTTGGAGTTTTATTAAAAAACGTTCTGGTTCTTCCAAACCTAATAATGGTAGTGAATGGGTATTGAGATTTTAAAGCTCAAAAAAGTGCATCCATGCATTATAAAAAGTACTCCACACACCTCTGGGGGGTTAATAAAGGCTTTCTGACGCAAAACGATGTGTTTGTGTAAGAAAACTATCCATATTTAAAACTTTAGAGGCCGTAATCTCTATCTTATATCTTGGGCATTCTCGAAAGTGGCTTTCCAACGGATGACGTAGGATGTGGACATAGCGTAAGCTCCGGTAAGAATATGCTAGTCTCATGAGAACCAAGTTTCTCTAGGCTTGTATCAAAATCCTCTGACATTTTTTCTTTATAAATCCTCGTTTTGTACATCTAATTTATGACTGGTGTTTTGTTTTGAGTCATTACATGAAATTGTTGGCTTTTGCGTCCCTAAGAAATAATTAAACGTAGATTTGATATAACAACAAATAAATGTGCAATTTAAAAAAATAACAATACTATGTATACTTTCATCGATATTATAGATTCAAAAAAAGTCAAATATTATTTTAAATAATTTAAAAAGCATTTATCCTGGTAAGGGTAAGATTTTTGGCCTGTCGCTTACTGTCATATTTCTTTTTCAGCAAAATTATTGAAAAATCACATTTGCATATTATTCTTAATATTGTCTCATTGTTAAACAATGTTTTTGGCATAAGTATGCATTTTGTCTATAAAATGTGAATTAATTTATTGGTGTCCCCTGAACTGATGTCAGCCCTGTTACCCTCATCAAAAAACCCTTGTAAAATAATGTACATTCAAATGACATCATTTTTAGGAGGTTACATCATCTCTCAACCAGGATTCCAACACTTAAAACATAAGCATGTTTCATTCACTCCTCCATAATGTTTTGTTTTTGATGATTTATGAGGCTTGACTGAGGGTGGGCCATCATGCAGTGTCAATCCTGTTAAACAGTTATTTCTTAGATTTAATATAATCAATATCTACAAGTAAAATCCTTTCAAAATGTACATTATGTGTTTTTGTGAACTTGACTATTAGCTAGCAATTAGCAAATCTGAAATGGTTAAACCTGTTACTGTTACTTTTTAGAGTAACAGGTTTTGACATGTGGGTAACAGGGATGACATTGATTAGCTTTGACCCTGTTTTTAAAGATTGTCTGTGTTAAATTCAAACATTTTAAAGGTCACCCTCGGTATTTTGTTGAGCTAATGCCTATATCATTTGTGGCATGTGAGGTCTAATTAAACTATAGTATCTAGTAATGCTTGTGTCAGTAACAGGGTTGACAAAAATACCAAAACATGAGGTACAAAAATAGTCATAAAATAATAAAGTACATAGCCTGAGATGGCATAATACTATTTTTTGTCGTTTTAAGGTGTCTTCATTTCATGGATATTTAAAAGATATTGATTAAACTTATTTTATTTCTCACTTTTCCAAGTTGAAACGGCACATATTTTGTGGAATGACCCTTTGCTCTCTCCTCTGTGCTTCAATGTTTGTCAGTCTTGCATTTGCACCACGTTCACCTATGTCCTTTGTCATCCGCTGGAATGCCACTTTCTAGTGAACGCACGTACAACAGTTAACAGGAGCTAGAGATAATGGCTTATAAAGTTTTAAATATGGATATTTTTCTTACACAAACACATCAATTTCACTTCAGAAGGCCTTTATTTAACTCCCCGGATCCATATGGAGTACTTTTTATGATGGAAGGATTCACTTTATTTTGCTTCAAAATCTCAACAGCCATTCACTGCCATTATAAAGCTTGAAAAAGCTAGGAAATTTTAAACAGAACTCTGTTTGTAATCGTTTGAAAAAAGAAAGTCATATACACCTACAATTGCTTGAGTGTGAATAAATCATACGGTAATTTTCATTTTTGGGTGACTTATCCCTTTAATACTTTCATGTAGTATTATATGGATAGTTCACCCAAAAATGAAAGTTGCCAAATGATTTACTCACCCTTAAGCCAGTCAGACTTTCTTATTAGACAAATACAGTTGGAATTATATATAAAAAAAATGCCCTGGCTCTTCCAAGCTTTATAATGTCAATAAATGGGTGCTGGCCCAAAAAGTGCATCCATCAATCATAAAAAGTACTCCTTACGGCTCCGGGAGGTTAATAAAGGCTTTCTGAAGTGAAGCGATGCATTTGTTTGAGAAAAATATCCATATTTAAAATTTATAGGCGTAGCAGTTAGGAGCGACAAACACAGAAACACTGAGGAGAGAGCAAAACAAAACACCGGTCGCAAATTAGAAGTACAAAATGAGGATTTGTAAAGAAAAATTTGTCTGAGGATTTTAAAATAAGCCAGGGGGAGACTGGTTTTTCTTTGCTGTAAACAAAACTTGGTTCTTGTGAGACTAGCATATTCTCACGCTACGTAAATGTATGCATGGCATGTAAAATCTAGGTTGTGGAGTGAAATAAGTGAGAACCACTGTATGTTACCATACTATCATGCTAAAAAAAAAAGACCCATAATAATTTTTCCCTACACTTCACATGTGTGGCACTTTGTCAGAAAGCTAATCCTTTCGTACTGTCTCCATTATGTTCGGCCTCATTCCTCATTGCAAACAAGCGCTGCCGTCTATTGATCAGGAGCTGCCACAAAACTGATTAGACACCTCTCCCTGCTCTCTGACTGCCATATCAATCCTGCCTACTTCACCACTATCAGCTCATATAAAGATATCAGCTGACGGTCTGCATTAACTAGCACAGAGCGCTTACATTAGCCTCTACAGATGAAGGTGAAGGGGACATATTTTTTAAGCCCAAGGCTGCATACGTATGTAATTAACTCATAGTCTCTCTCAGGGATTGTTTTTAATCACCTTCCGCTTCCATAAACTTGTTTATTTTTATTGCGTTACCATTTTTGCGGGTGATTTTGGAAGGGCATTCGGCGTGAGGTGGGTTAGTCAGTGTGTGTGTTGACGCTGTGGTGTACAAAGGAGTTAATATGGTAGTGTTTTCATGTCTCTGGGTTTTATGTGGTCCATATGGTGACTACTGAGATACTGTGGGGGGAGAGAAAAAAAGCAGAGAGAAAGTAAGTGGTATGATGGCCAGCACTAATGAAACAGCTCCTGCAGTGTAGACACACAGCTACCTGTGCTGATTCATTGGATGACTCAGACAGCACACATCCTGTGAGACGGCCTGATATGGCAGAGAGCTCCAGCAGAAATCACTCCACTATATCCTGCTCATTAACTTACAGTTATACACAGTTATTCAATGCCCGGAAATTAAACACGCAGGGCAATGGGCAATATGCGCTGTGTACTAATACGTTTTTAAAAGCGTTTAAATTGTAATCAAGTTCCGATATTATTAAAGGCCCTTGCAAAGTCTATTAAGTGTCCTATAATATGGTAGTCATATAACTTTATAATTATGATCACATAATACAGATTTGTTATTATGTCTAATATTACAATTTAAAAAGTACATTACGTTCAAGAGTTTAGGGTCTGTAACATTTTAAAATGTTATGCTTATTATGCTTATGCTCACCAAGACTGCATATATTTGATCAAAAATATAGTGAAAACTCTGTGAAATGTGATTACATTTTTTTAAATGGCAGAGCTGAATTTTCAGCATCATTACTCCAGTCTTCAGTGTCACATGATCCTTCAGAAATTATTTTAATATGCTGGTGCTCAAGAAATATTTCCAATATCAATTTTTAGTTGTGCTGCTTAATATTTGTGTGGAAACTCTGAAACTTTTTTTTTTTCTTTCAGAAAATGCTCAAAAGAACAGCTTTTATTAGCATTAATAAAAAAAAAATGAACATGTTAAATTGTTTAAATGTGTCGTTACTTGAAGTATTAATTATGAAATATGAAAAGCATTAATATTGTCTTTATTTTTATAACTACCTCAAATACTACTACTACTACTACTATAATTAGGCCCCACGAAATCCATTTTATTTATTTATTTTCAGTTTTCAAAATTTTTTTCTCTATTAATTTTTCTGGATTCCACTTTTTCTAGACTGTTTTAATTGTCAAATTAAAAATATTAATCAAAACGCATGTCTACTTAATTGAAATCATGAAACTTACACAATTTAGCAGCAATTTAATAAAGTTAAAAAACCAGTCATAAGGGTCCATTTTTTTCAAAAATTGAGATTTATATACCATCTGAAAGCTGAATAAATAAGCTTTCTATTCATTCTGTTCCATTGGTTTGTTAGGATAGGACAATATTTAGCCGAGATACAACTATTTGAAAGTCTGGAATCTGAGGGTGCAAAAAATAAAAATACTGGGAAAAACACCCATGTGTAAATATTCCTTCAAAAATAATGTTATAATAATAATTTTATTATTATTAGTATTTGCCATAATTTCTTCAAGTTAAACCAAACTTTTATTTTGACAGGTTGTTGTGAAGACCTTTGAGTTTCTGTTTGTGTTTGATGTGACGATAGTTTTTCTTATAAGAAACTGTAAAATGCTCATAAAGTGACTCTCAGAGCAGTTCATCTACTCATGTATTGACGAAGAAGAGGCTGAAAACAGCGAGGGCCACATGCGCTTCAGGATGTGTGTAGAAAAAGAAACTGTGCGTTTGCGCCATTCATTCACACAGAGATACGCAAATTTGGCAAATTCCATGATATTCCGTGTTATACAGTGAACTTTATTTTTTTATGATTGGATTCCGTGATTTCATCTACGCTTTCCGCATCGCAGACATCATAAGGCCCTATATAATGTTTCAGTGTTATAGAATTTTATTAATAATGACAATGATAATATTGTATATAATTATTATTATGTCTTGAGTTTGCTGGTTTGGAAATGTAACTTAATTAACTTTAATATTTTGATTGTGACCTTTTTAGACATGAAAGAAATCCTATATAGGGATTCATATTTTATAGATTTATTTGTCAAGTCTTTATTTTCATCTCTCACTTTCACTGCACAAGAATAAGTCGACAGTTCTATGCTGTAAAAGAGGTTTACACAGAGCTCCAAGACACCCTGTGACTACAACAGCAATTGAATATTTCAGGATGTTAAAAATGTCAGATGTCTGATGTCATGCAGACTGCTGTCACGATTGCATAAGTCTGTAGATTTACTGTGCGTCCAAAGGTGTTTCTTTTCATTTGATTTCTCTGAGGTAAATATAAACATCACAGTTCCACAAAAAGGCAGACTCTAGTACATGTTTGTATTTGTCCATATTATCTGCTGGTGGAGAGACAGCAATGGGCGGTGCTGACAAGCAGGCAGCTTGTGCTTGTTTTCTCAGTACCTCCTTTATTTTCTTAACTGAAATCCAGTTGGTTTTGCTGAAATTGTGTAAACAAAGTTGTTAGAGAATCGTGAGTCTGACACTGCAACATTGGCTTAACCAATGATTAGAGTTGGGGTGTTCGGGAAACCTGTTTGGAAACAATGTTTTGCAGCGTCAGGGCTCGGAAATTGTGAGTTAACATTAATCCAGGGGTCTTTGATTGACATATATGCCATCCTTAAGAAGTTTTACCTGTCCACAAACGGAGACAGCACCTTATGATCGTCTGTTCTAAATGTAGCCAGTCAAATGACAGGCCAGCAGGTGTCCTGTCGGTGTAGATGGCTGTAATTGAGGCCGAACTATGCAGGGAGAGACTGCAGAACGAGGAGGGGGGCTGCGTCTGTCTCCGGAGGGTGTGATCCCGCGTAATTCCCACCTAGCTCCGCTCGGCCTCCGTGTGCAGCCCCCCGGTCGCCTATTAAGAACTGCTCGGGTAGCTGTGGGGAGTCTGGATTCATTACCGAAGTTGGACACAGACAGAGCACAGAAGTTCACCTCATTCTTCCTCTTCCTTCACTGCAGGTGGAAATTCATATATAAAGTGGACATACCTGCGGTGTGCTCTGGTGTGGAACTGAGACGCAGTGGTTAGTGAAGCAGAGCAGCACGATATTAAGATCTTTGAGCTGAACAGACTGTACCTACAGCTGTCTAGAGACACTCGCCCACGGAACTGACCTGAATTACCTCCAAAAAGCCCCCATAGCTCATTCAGACTCAGCTTTCTTAAAAATTGGCTGTCAGCCGATTTAAAATGTGAATTCAGTTAAACAGATGATATGACAACTGCCAAGTAGTCTATTAAAAAAAATAAAAATATATACTGTATATAGATGTATATATACTATATGTATATATTAAAGTTATATTAATTGTATTAATTAAATCAAAAATAAAATTTATATTAATTATATTAATAAACATTATATTAAAAATATAAAATTATTTTATAAAATTGAAATAGGAAATTGTAATGTAATATTAACAGTATAATCTAAAATATATAGTTAAACAAATAATAAAATAATAATAAGCTATCTATCTATCTGTGTGTGTATATATATATATATATATAAAATTGAAATAGGTAATTGTAATATATTATAATGCTATATATTATATAATATAATATATAGTGCAGTATAATATAGTATAATATAATTAAACAGTCATAAGGGTCAGTTTTTTGAGACTTAGATTTTTATATATATATATATAGGGAATTGTAATGTAATATTAACAGTATAATCTAAAATAAAATATAATTAAACAAATAAAATGTACGTTTTATACATATGTGTGTGCTATATATATATATATATATATATATATATATATAGGAAATTGTGATATTTTAGTATAGGATATATAAACAAATACAATGTGTGTGTGTATATATATATATATATATATATATATATAAAATTGAAATAGGTAATTGTAATATATTATAATGCTATATATTATATAATATAATATATAGTGCAGTATAATATAATTAAACATTCATAAGGGTCAGTTTCTTGAGACTTAGATTTATATATATATATATATATATATATATATATATATATATATATTTTTTTTTTTTTTTTTTTTTTTTTGGCCGAGATACAACTATTTGAAAATCTGAGTCAAAAAGTCAAAATACTGAGAAAATCGTCTTTAAAGTTGTCCAAATTAAGTTCCTAGCAATGCATATTACTAATCAAAAATTACGTTTCTATATATTTACAGTAGGAAATGTACAAAATATCTTCATGGAACATGATCTTTACTTAAAATCCTAATGATTTTTGGCATAAAAGGAAAATCGATAATTTTGACCCAAACGGTCTATTTTTGGCTGTTGCTACAAATATACCCATGCTGCTTGAGACTGGTTTTGTGGTCTAAGGTCACATATGTACTTTTATATATTACATATAAAGCTATCATATATATGTATATGTGTTTGTGTGTGTGTGTGTGCTAGTTGTATTAGTAAGTGAATTCTCATTTACATATAAAGTGCAAAACATTTTTTGTCTAACATCACAAGATAATATTTATTTTGCATTAAAACCCCAAAATAGTTCAATTAAATAAATGATATGCTTTGCTTAATTTAAAGCCAGTTACTTGTTAACAAGTCATTTTTGTCAAACATCACAAGGCAATTTTCATTATGCAGTAAAACCCAAAAATGGCACAGGCATTAGTAACCATCATCTTTTGTCTCCTCCTCTAAATCTGGAAGGAAACGGGATTCGTTCTGTCTGTGGGAATGAGGAGCTCGAAATATATCAATAAATTATTTAAAGAGCTGTTTTTCTCCGCGCAGTCATTTACAATTCTATATTTAACATCCGTTTGTTTGAGCATTATGGCTCATAGATATATCTTCATATCCCAGAAACACCCCAGCACAGACAAAATGATGAACTGTCTGCTGTCTGACATATTTAACTTCCTGAAATATTCAATTGCCTTTTTAGTCACAGGCTGCCTTGGAGCTCTGTGTAAACCTCCTCTGTTGCACAGAAACGTCGACTTATTTTCATTCGTGTCTAGCTATTGTGCAAGTCTTGACATAAAATAAATCTACAAGATATCAATGCCGAAATGGCATAAAACCCATCTGCACGCCAATCGGGTTTTCAATCAGAGGATTATAATGTAATAATAATAGTTTAATATTGTAATATTTGGCTGCATATGTTTAGATATTTTGTTGTGCTTACCTATTGCCCATTTTGTAATTCCAGTTTTTTTTTGAACAAAGGATTTACTCATAAGAGTCATTTGTTTGTGAATCAGACAATGCTGGTTGCCCTGTTGTGCTTTTGATTCCGTAATGAATCATTTTGCAAGAGTCATTTGTACATTATTTGAACTATGCTGTTTGTGCTGAATATTTCATTTCACTGAAAAACTATTTTAAGAGCCATTAGCTTGTAAATTGGATGTTAACACATGCAGCTCCAACTGATTATTCTCTCATTTTTACGTACCTGTCTGTTGACCGGTTAACTGTTATCTATTCTTCGTTCATTGCCTGTGGTTCAGTGTCGTTTGTAACAATATTAGCTACATTCCTTACCAAAAAGCTGTAAAGAATATTAGCTGCTGCTTCTTCCAGGACGAGAGAGAAATGATCAGGATCTTCTTTTATCTTTTTTGAGTGCTGTCTGGTGTAGTAGAGGTTAAGCAGAAACTGATCAACAGACCTTCAAAAGGATTCCTGATGCTTTGATGAGTCTACTTCCTCTTTCTTATGGATCAATAGGGGCGTAAAGGAGGACGCGACGGGCCTCGGTAGAATCATCCGTTGAACCTGAGCTCAACCTTTGGAGAGTGAACCGTAACCATATAAGCCAATGGATTCTGAAAGGAAACTTTTCCTCCTAATGTGATAGATGATGTTTTCAAAGGGTTATCAGGCATAGGCTTTTCTTTTCATCGAGTTTTCTTCTTTGCTGTGATGTTTGATGGTTCAATTTGCAGTACAATTTTCACACCTTTCCAAGTGAGCTGTTAGCCACTTACAAGTATCCGCTGAAAGGCTAGACAATACAAAGGATAAGAGTAATGATACAACAGCTGAAAAAGATGGTTAAGAGAAAAGGAACAGATTATGCGGCGGTCAGTCGGAATCTTTTCGTACAGCACAGATCTGATATGCAGGGCCCTTAGTGGTTTAAGATTGTGGAGGTATGTCTGTCAAAAATATGCATGTATCTATAAAAACAACCAAACAGACCTGAGCTGAGCATCCACTGTATTTAAATTCAAATTCATTTTTTTAAGTTTGAATTAAATTTGAATTGAGAAAGCCAGAGAATGCAGAATTGATATCGCATGTATTGGAAGAAAGTTGAAATAAATATTTGAATAGAAAATATTTTGAAATTCATATATATTCAACAGTATTTCTGACTAGACAAGCACAAAGTTTGATTTTATTTTTTTTTTTTGATTTTACAGTTTAGTTTGTATCAGGTAGAAGAACACTTAAATGCTTTATTTATTTATTTAAGTTTATGTATTTATTTATGTATTTGGCATTTACACTGTTATTCAGAAGTTGAAAGAAGTCTCCTATATCAAAAATATAGTAAAAACAGTAATGTTGTGAAATATTATTACTCTTTTCTATTTTAATATATTTTAAAATATCACTTATTCCTGTGAAAATCATTTGAATATGCTGATTTGAGCTCAAGAATGATTTCTTATTATTAACAAAGTTTTTGCAGAAAAGTGGTACATTTTTATTTTAGGATTCTTTGTTGAATAGAAAGTTCAAAAGAACACCATTTATTATGTATGTATATATATATATATATATATATATATATATATATTAGGGCTGCCAATCAATTAATCATATACAAAATAAAAGTTTGTGTTTGCCTAATATATATGTGTGTACTGTGTGTATTTATTATGTATATATAAATACACACGAATTAATGTATATATTTAGGAGAAATATGTTATTTATGTACAAAATGTTTTTATTTATATATAATATGAATTATATAAATATTATACATTATTAGTTATACATATATATAAAAAATATACATATAAATATTTCTTAAATATATACATGAATACATATATATACATAATATTTTATATTTATATATACATAATTACACACAGTACACACACATATATTATTCAAACTTTTATTTTGAATGTGATTAATCATGATTAATCATTTGACAGCCCTAATATATATATGGAAAATATATATGTAAAAGTTTTTACTGCTGCTTTTGATTGGTTTAATGTGTCTTTGCTGAATGAAAATATTTTTAAAAAAATCTCATTTTTAATTTCAGGTCTTTACTTTTTTTTTAAATATTAAAGTTTTTACTGCTGCTTTTGATTGGTTTAATGTGTCTTTGCTGAATGAAAGTATTAAATTTCAGATCAAATTCCTGGGGTTTGGTCAGTTTAATTCATATACAACTCATGAAGTCAAGCAGTGCCAATTCTTCAATTCAGAATTTGGAACAACCCTGGTAAGAAGGAAAAAGAAAAAGAAAAACACCACAGGCTGGACTCGAAAGGTCCAGCTTAGTATGCACCACAAGTTGTATTGTTGGGCTTAGAGCATTTTTTCCCCCAACTGAACAAAACATTTTTTTTTCTGATTTTGATTGACTTCAAAACCTATTTGACAGATCAAAAATTAACAAATAAAGGTCTGGAACGTGTTTGGTGCGCATATTTTTAGCAAGCGCCCCTGCGGTTTATCTTAACTCCATCTCAAAGCTCTAGCAAATGGAAAAAATAAATACATTTGATTAAGTTGAATTTTAAATCATGCCGCAATTGGTCCCAAAGGCTCTTTGGGAAAATTTCCAAAAACCGTGTTGACATCTTGCGAGCAGTTTCCAGTGAGTGAAATATAAAACAGAATACTTACTTTAAAAATACTCCGACCTCTAAAATTATGTTTTCAGAACCCATAGTTGCTTTTTTAACATTAAAATATAATGACCATGGGAGCCATAGGAGACCTTGGTGGTGGTGTTTGCTAAGGCAGTTGCTTACTTTAAGGCAATTGTTTATGCTACAGACATGAATGATTGAGACTGGATGATTTTCACGTGGATGATTTAAAAGGGGAAAAAACCTATAGACTTACAGTACATTGAAGCAGTGCCATGTGATATGAGGCTAAAATATTATGCTTATATTCAGTTCTAAAAGGTCTCAGAAACTGTGTCTGTAAGCATCGCAGAATAATTACGACTGGATATCATGCCTAACAGCAGATGAATGTCTGGAGAGAGGTTGCTCATAGTCTGTCCAGGCTGTTTGTGAGCTAGCATGGACTAACAGGGCTTAAACATTGGCACCATTTCCCAAGCTAAGGATGAATCATTCCTGGCATGTTCTCTCGCCTGCTATGTCTTTGTGATGACATTGATCTCCATGAATATTTGCCCAGATGCATGTTGGGAGTTAATAATAGCAGAGCGGCTATGGCAGCTACGGCAAGGTTCGGCATGTCCCCAGGAGCGAGTCCTCCTCCCTACCAAGCATGATCTGGACTACTTAACACTGGCTGTATGTCACTTCGCACTCTCACTAATCTGGTCACATGCAGTCTGAGACTTTGTACTGTGCTAAAAAAATGCATAGATCTGCAAAGTCAGACATGCTTTTGCATTTGATGTTTAGATGATGTGGAAAGGTACAGTGATTGTTTTATAGTTCACCCAGAAAATGTACATCATTTACTTACCTTCATGTCGTTGCAAAGCTGAGCTTATTTTCTTCCACAGGTTTTGTATTACATTGATCCTAAAAGATTTATGTTATTCTTTTTAAAAAAGTCATTATTTAATGACTTGAAATGGTTGCACTCGGTGAGCTACTGGCATTACCTGTTGCTATTTTTACCACAACACAACTCTGAATAGCTAGTTCAGAAAATAAAATACTGATATGATGACCACAGCTATTGAAAGAGCTTATATAAGGTGATGGATACAAGCGTAGGCTTAAAGCAAATGCCACACCATTGATTTTTTCCTCACAAGGAGCCTAAATGCCCCAGATATTGAGTGAAATCCAAACTCCTTCAGTGGCTGTGGCGTCATGACAGGAGTCGGCATGTTTACGTCCTGCCAGGATGGCATCTAGCGTTTCTTGTCTATGACTATGAAGACTTATATTGTTTCTATTTAGTGTAAAATTTGTCAGCTATTTTCAATTTTAGTCTTAGTCTTAGTCTCGTGTTAAATGTCCTTGTTAGTTTTTATTATAGTCAACCTTATTCTATTTAGTTTTAGTCATATTTTAGTGGACTAAAAGTCTCAACATTTTACACTCTTAAAAATAAAGGTGCTTTAAAAGGTTCTTGACAGCGATGCCATAGAAGAACCATTTTTTGGTTCCACAAAGAACCATCTCTTTCTTACCTTTTTATGATCTGAAGAACCTTCTTTCGCCGCAAAGAACCTTTTGTGAAACAGAAAGGTTCTTCAGATGTTAAAGGTTCTTTATGGAACCATTTAGGCAAAAAACGTTTTTTCTATGGCATCGTGAAAATCTTTATTTTTAAGACACAAAGAGGAGCAAGCTTGTGCGCATGGTTGCCAGATTGTTTAAAATAAGCAAAAAAACAGACAGAAAATGTATACTGGTAACAGCGAAGCTCTGATTCGGGGATTTGAGCTCTTGTTATCTGGTAGTAGAAGCTGTCTGCAATAACATTTTGTCTTCTTTTTTTGATGAAAAATAAAGAGAGGATTTTGGTAAAGTTTTATTTTTTTTGGAATACATTTTAGTCTCTTCTTATTTTGACCTTTGACCTTTATTGACCTTATTTTCGTCTCGTCTTCGTCTCATCTTAGTCATGAGAAAAAAGCTGGTCAACAAATATTTTTCATCATAGTTTTTGTTGATGAAATTAACAGTATCAGTATTTTATTTTCAGAGTTTATTCCGAGTTGTGTTGCGGTAAATATAGCAACAGGTAGCGCCAGTAGCTCACCGAGTGCAACCATTTTACATCTTCGAAATAATGGCGCCCCCTAGTCCAAAATGTGTGGATTCTTAAAATAACGTAAATCTTGGGTTTTCTTGTACATATTTCAGTAAGAAACATCTTTTACGTTACATTAAGCCGTACAAGTCTTAATACCCAAAGTTTCCTTTAAATTTTAAGAGCGTATCGTAAGTGTCTGCTGTATTACAAGTCTTCTAACCCCATGTAATAGTTAAAATTTGAATAAACACTCCTGAAATCTGCTCCAGTGAGCTGTTAACCATTGAGCCTTTAAAGTCAGTGAGTCAAATTTTGAGAACCAAATTAGTCTGATTTCTAAACAGATCATTGAGGTCAATTTTTTCATCCTTGTGCATGCAGTTCAGTCAGAGTTGGGGGTAACGCATTACAAGTAATGCGAGTTATGTAATCAGATTACTTTTTTCAAGTAACGCATTACATTTCCATTTACCAGAAAATATCTGAGTTACTTTTTCAAATAAGTAACGCCTGTTACTTTTTTTTCCTATTTATTAATTGAAAGCTCTCCTGTCCCCATATTGAGAGAAATCGGGAGTAAGATGTTACTTTAGTGTTACTTTAGTTCTAGAATAAATGTGAACATGTATTAATTTATCTCACTCACAAAAAAACCAACAAAACAACAAAAAAACATATTTAGATTTCCTCAAAATAAATAAAAACAGTTAAATGCAACTCAGAATATGATGCAAACCTGCAATAATTAAATATGTTAAATAATACAAATATCTTTTATGTATTTAATCCCATTTTTTTTAACCAATGTCTTTGCTGCTGATTTTTGATGATCCATTTCAACCATGCTAATAAGCCAAAATTACTCAAGATAAACTAACGTTTGTTTTTCTTTGAACTTTCATCTTCTGCATTCTACTGTACAGACGTAAATTTACTTTTCCTTCAGCATGAGGCTTTTGGTGTGAAAGCGCTTTTACATTTGCCAAAAATAGAACTTTTTTATATTAAAACAAACAAATATGCCCTACCCAGATTTAGACAGTAACGCAAAAGTAACGCAACTCATTACTTTTCATTAAAAGTAACTAGATAACGTAATTACTTACTTTTGTAGGGAGTAAATGCAAAAAATTGTAATGCATTACTTTTAAAAGTAACTTTCCCCAACACTGCCCTTGATGTTGCGTACAGTCTGTCAAATTCATTGTTTCATTGAAAGTGTGAAGAATATGATTCATTGAGATGATCCAGCTCAAATGAATGTTTTATTCACAAATCAGACATCTGCTGTTTATTTCATGAATCCCAAAGAGCTAGGATGGATGACAAGATTTTCAGTAAATAATGATTCAGATGTCAGTCTGTTCTTACACAAAGCTATAATATGACTTGGAATATGGTGCATGACTCATATGGAGCAATTTTGTAGAATCATTTTTGAAGCTTGATAGCTTCAGTTCCCATAAAAGCATGCAAAAAGCATATTTATTAAATATTCCCATTTGTGTTCTGCTGATGAAAAAAGGTCATGTGAGTTTGAAATGACATGAGGGTGAATAAATGAAGACTGATTTTTCATTTTGCATGGACTGTTCCTTTAAAGTGAAATGCCCATTTGTATACAACGTTTGCCGTAAGCCAAAAATATATGCCGCTGTAGTCATGGTAGAGCAGAGAATACTTTCATTCCAGCTTGCGGTTCAACATACAGTACACATATATATACACACACACAAATATACACCTAGTTCATTAAGTGTAGCGGACCTATAGTTGAACGGCGATTCCTTTTACCACACAATTACCGCCAAGCACGTTGCTTTCCCTCAGTCTGGATCATTGAAACCCAAAACAGGTTGGGTCTTATAGCTGTAATTTTCCTCCTGTGAGCTCTCAGATCCTCTGGGATGTATTTCATATTGTAAGCCACCCTCTTAAAATTCCCAACCTCCCATTGAGGCAACATTGTTCTCTCCATCTTCCTGACATTATATTAGAGGCCTCAGCAGAAATCAGCCAATATGTATTCTGACCTCATTTGAATACATCTTGACTGTGGTTCCCATTTGAACGTCCTTCAACCAGATGTAGATTCCAGGCATTGACCAGGGGTGTAAAGCATTTGTACTTCATTACTAATACTTTGTGGAGAATTTGTAAGATATTTGAGTTACTTATAGGTGATTACATTCATGTATTTCTTTCATCGTTTTAGTACAAAGTACATATTAAGCATTTCATCATAGGTTCTTGCTTCTTTCGTCTTTTTATCCATCTTAGTGAGCTTACAAACCAATTGAATTATGCCTCCAGTTGAACTTTTTAAGCCAACGACATCCATTTATTGTAAAATGTATTTGCACGACTGTGATCATTAGTCTTTGTAAAGAATAGCGCCCTATGAAATCCGTTTATTTTTTCCCAAATTCCGTTTAATTTTTCTCAACTCCTTTTTAATAGTAAATTAAATTTATTAATCAAAGAGCATGTCTAATTAATTAAAATCATGAAACTTATACAATTTCACATCAATTTAATAAGGGTTTAACAAAAATGACATGTTTAGGGCACTATGAAATGTTTAATTTTCTCTCACTATGTTTTATTGTTATCAAATTCTGTTTTAGCACGTCTAATTATTTGAATGCATACTTAATTTATTCAAATTTATTCTTAAAATAGCCTTATGAAAGGTTTTTTTACCCTCAGAAATTCTGTGTTGTGTATTTAAAATGTTCTGGTTATCATATGAAGGCATAAAACATTAATTTCATTGATCTTTTAATTATTGAAAATTAAGCAAACTTTTTTTTTCACAAACAAAGGGGAATTTACTATTAAAATTATGTGTGATTATATCCTAAATAATAAATGTTTGTTTCATTTCAGTAGTAGTAGTAATAGTAGTAATATATTTCTGGCAATGTCTTCAAGTTAAACTGGACCTTTATTTTAAAGGGTTGCTGTGTCTACCTTTACATTTCTGTGTGTGTATATGATATGATGCTAGTTTTCCTAAAATGGGACGTTCAAAAGCTGAAATCACCGCGAGCGTCACGCGTGTTTCAGTGTGTGTAGTAAACAAAAACCGCTCGTCTGCTCCATTCATTAAAACAGAGACACGCATAACATGCAGGATTCACATTTAAATGGTATTTTTGCGGCATAATATTCACAGATACTAGTCCATATTGCGGTTTGATAAGTGTAATGACCTACTTTTGATTCATTTATTCAAACTTTGACAAATTCCGTGACATTCCGCGTTATTCAGTAAACTCCGTTTTTATGACTGGATTCCGCGAAAGAATCATATCATCAGTCACTACAAATTTTTAGTGTAAGTAGAAATTAACATTAACCAATGTTAATGCTTTGTATAATTGCATTAGATAATATTAAAGGATAAGTTCACTCCAGAATTAAATTTCCTGATAATGTACTCACCCCCATGTCATCCAAGATGTTCATGTCTTTCTTTCTTCAGTCGAAAAGAAATAAAGGTTTTTGAAAAAAAAAACATTCCAGGATTTTTCTCCAGGTTGAAGGTCCAAATTGCAGTTTTAATGCACGATCCCAGCCGAGAAATAAGGGTCTTATCTAGCGAAACGATTGGCCATTTTGTAACAAAATCCAAATGTATATACCTTTTAACCACAAATGCTTAACTTTACGCATATGTGCAAAGAAAGTCAAACGCCCTTTACAAAAAAAAAGGTAAAACAGCAGTGTTGGCCAATTTTGAAGTTGGAGGAGAAAATAAGATAAAGTTTTTCTCTCTACCCTACCTTTTTGAGCTGGAGTACACAGACAAAGAACTAATGTGCGTGAGCTTTCCAGTGTGATTATGTAATGCATGAAATTAGTGCAAGACAAGCATTTGTGGTAAAAGTATATACATTTTTATTTCTTTTAGAAAATGACTGATTGTTTCGCTAGACAAGGCTAGACTGGAATGTTTTCCTCAAAAACTTTAATTTCTTTTCAACTGAAGCAAGAAAGACATGAACATCTTGGATGACTTGGGGGTGAGTAAATTATCAGGAAATTTCAATTCAAGAGTACAGCTGAAGTCAAAAGTTTACATACCTTGCAGTATCTGCAAAATGAGAGGGATCATATAAAATGCATGTTATTTTTTATTTAGTAGTGACCTGAATAAGATATTTCACATAAGACATTTAGTCCACAAGAGAAATAGTTGAATTTATAAAAATGATTCTGTTCAAAAGTTTACATACGCTTGATTCTTAGTGCTGCGTTGTTACCTATAAATGATCCACAGTTTTTTTGTCGTTGTTTAGTGATAGTTGTTCATGTTTTTTCTCCTTGCATGTTCCTGTTCGCTGTTCTTCATAAAAATCCTTCAGGTCCCACAAATTCTTTGGTTTTTGAGCATTTCTGTATATTTGAACCCTTCCCAACAATGACTGCATGATTTTGAGATCCATCTTTTCACACTGAGGGCAACTGAGGGACTATTGCAACTATTACAGAAGGTTCAAACGCTCACTGATGCTTCAGAAGGAAAAACAATGCATTAAGAGCCGGGGGTGAAAACTTTTTGAATTTGAAGATCAGGTTAAATTGAACTTATTTTGTCTTCTGTGGACCATCTTAGTATGTTCTGTAGCTTTTGCAGAGCAGTACTAAATGAAAAATATATATATTTAGGCAAAATAAGAAAAATGTACACATCCTCATTCTGTTTCAAAAGTTTACGCCCCTGGCTTTTAATGCATCGTTTTTTCCTTCTGAAGCATCAGTGAGCACTTCAGCCTTCTGTAATAGTTGCATATGAGTCCTTCAGTTGTCCTCAGTGTGAAAATATGGATCTCAAAATCATATTGTCTTTGTTGGAAAGGGTTCAAATACGCAAAAATGCTGAAAAACTGAATCTGTGGGGCCTGAAGGATTTTTCTGAAGAGCAGTAGATAGTTTAGCTGTTCAGATCAAACAAAGCACTCATGAAAAAAAAAAAAAACAGCTGTGGATCATTCAGATAACAACACATAATTAAGAATCAAGTGTATGTAAACTACTGAACAGGGTCATTTTTATGAATTCAACTATTATTTTCTCTTGTGGACTTTATGTAAACATCTTTTATGTGAAATATCTTATTCAGGTCAGTACTATATAAAAAATAACATGCATTTTGCATGATTCTTATTTTGCTAAAATAGTTAACATTTTGCAGATTCTGCAAGGTGTATGTGAACTTTTGACTTCAACTTTATTGTTCATTGTTAGTTTGATGCCTTTTGCATTCAACTCGTGCTAAAATATAGAACCTTATTATAAAGTGTCTCTAATTTTTCACTACTTTTTTATGCTTCTATTATTGACTGTGTGACTTTAGTTTTCAATTGTGACATTCGTAACGAATGGAAACCAGAGTGGTACTTCACACCACATCTGGAAACCCAATCGAGCTAGTCCTGAGGCTCGTCACACTGCATTTTTATTCTTTCTGATGGTGTTACTGATGTGATGGGTCTTACCACAATGCAAGCTCAAGAGCTTTAGGTGTCTAGGTGTCTAGGTGTCTGGATTTGCTGTGGGAACAGAATCCTCTAGTAGAACAGAGGAACTGTCGGTGCTGGGAAGATAAGAACTGCTTGAAAGGGTCCATTGTGAGCTTTCTAGGCTTTAAATATCCTGACGGAGCAGATTAGAGTATAGTGTATCCTACCATTTAACGTATTGCATATTGAGTTTTACACGCAAACCTGGTGTGAGCCTCCTACTTATGATGATATCTTAATAAGTGACGGTTTAATATGCTACACTCCCTTGAGAGTTGAAAATACCCATGTCATCGAGCCTCATTGTGATGGCCGTGCAAATGCTAATGTGCCTCTACTGTTACACACCCTACTTTTCTTATCGTGACAGACCAGATAAAACTATCCGGAGCTCTGTGACAAATTCATTTTTAGCAAATTATCTTTCAGGCATAACGGTATTGGGACCCACACTGCCCCTCGATTCCTCAACAATCAATTAATGCCTGCACAGGCTCTTTCCCACAGAAGAAGAGCGGAGGGCTCACTGGAGGTCTGAGACTGAATTAAACCCCTCTCCTTCCTGTGACTAATGGGCTGTTGGTTTCAGGTTGGTCATGCTATACATGGATGCACATCCAACTTTTTTTGGATGACTAAGTTTTAATTTACCAATACCTAAAATCTAAAAAGCATAACTAAAAGAAGCAAACAAATATTATGTTTAATAGGAAATGCTGAATTGCCACATTCATATTTGCCACTTTTTTAAATGCTCTTTATGCATAGATTACTATTTTTTGTTTTCAATTATTTTATTGCCTTTATTAATATTTGATACTTTTAAACACCCTTTATTTACAGATTAGCATTTTATTTTTTACAATTTCATAGCATTTATAGCATTATTTTATTGCATTTTTATTTTCTTATTGCCTTCATTCATATTTTAAAATGTCCTTTATGCATAGATTAGTGTTTTGTTTTGCTTTATTTTATTGCCTTCATTCATATTTGCTCTTTAAATGCACTTCATTTATATACTAGTATTTCATCATGTTTTATTTTGTTTTACATAACTATTTTATTGCATTCATTCATTTTTGATACTTTTTAAATTCCCTTTATTTATAGATTAGTATTTTATTTTTACAATTTTTATAGATTTAATTTTTGCAACTTTCTGAATGCCCTTTATATATGGATTAGTATTTTATTTTTTTAATTTTATAGCATTCATTTTTAGAACTTTTTAAATGCCCTTTATTTATTTAGTATTTTATTTATTTATTTTATTTTGTCATTTATTTTATTTTTACATTTGTATTTTCTTATTGCCTTCATTCATATTTTAAAATGTCCTTTATGCATAGATTAGTGTTTTGTTTTGCTTTATTTTATTGCCTTCATTCATGTTTGTTCTTTGAATGCACTTTATTTATAGACTAGTATTTCTTCAGGTTTTATTTTGTTTTACATAACTATTTTATTGCATTCATTCATTTTTGATACTTTTTAAATGCCCTTTATTTATAGATTAGTATTTTATTTTTTCAATTTTATAGCATATATTTTTGCAACTTTTTAAATGCTCTTTATATGTAGATTAGTATTTTATTTATTTATTTTATTTTAGAATTTATTTTATTTTTACATTTGTATTTTCTTATTGCCTTCATTCATATTTGTCACTTTTTAATGCCCTTTATGCATAAGTTAGTGTTTTGTTTTGTTTTGCTTTATTTTATTGCCTTCTTTCATTTCTTCTACTTTTTAAATGGCGTTATTTATAGACTAGTATTGCATTGTTTTGTTTTACGTTTATATATTATATTATATTCATTTAAATACCCGTTATTTATAGATTAGTATTTTTTACATTTTTCTATTGCTTTAATTTTTGCCACTTTTTTTAATGCTCTTTATGTATAGAATAGTATTTTATTTGATATTATATTTTGTTTTTACATTTTTATTATCTTTTTTGCCTTAATTCATATTTGCCACTCCTTTAAATACCCTTTATTCATAGATTAGTGTTTTTTGTTGTTTTGTTTTGCATTTGTATTTTATTGCATTCATTCATGTTTGCTACTTTTTAAATGCCCTTTATTTATAGATTAGTATTTTATTTATTTATTTTTTTTTACATTTTTATAGCATTAATTTTTGCTAAATGCTTAATTAATGCTTAATTTAAATGGCCTTTTTATTTTATTTTATTTTATTTTATTAAAAAAATAATACATACATCATGAAAATACATGATGCATGTATTTTTACAGCTGGACAAATTAGTAGACAAATTAAACCAATTTTAGGAAACTGTTTTAAAAGTTAATTCCACAGGGCCAAAAGAGCTCATAGTTGAAAACACGTCCACATACAAAATAGCGTGTCTGACACTGTCGTTGTACCGCTGTTGTAGTGTATGCACGAATGAGATAAAACGATCTTGAGATTTTCACATGGTGAAATCCCTAATATAATTCCTCTCGTTACGTATTATTAGGTGTTTTAATTAGTAAGGAATTCTTGTTATGGTAGGCAGATGGCAGAATCCTCGCTCTTTTGTTAAAGTCACACTAATTAAAATTCTTGGAGAAGCTGGTTCTCTCCAGAATACCTAATAAGGCGCCTCAGCTCCGAAACTAATAAGAGACCTGATGCCTTGACAACGGCCTCACCTTGAAACTTCACTGAGTCACTTTCTTGCAGCTAACCTCCGAGGGTCTTCCAGGATCACGGCAGTGGCAGGAACGGAGAGCCGTTATGAGCTCTTGAAAGAATGCTATCATGGATTGACATTGCTCTCATCAGGGTCGTCTGAATATTTATTGGATTTCTGGCTTTATATTCATTCCAAGGTAAAAAAGAAGAGGAGAGGGAAATAATTGAGTAATTTACTACAGTATTTGGCCAGCCGCTCTGGATATTGAATCGCTTGGGAGCACCCGCAATGAAAATGTTGCCTCAGGCTTTTTGCTTGTCCTAAGCTTTTAAGTGTTAGGCTTGCTGCTCTGATGTAGCACTCAAAGAAACGGTTTGAATGTGGGTTACTGGAAGGTTTGGGACAGTACAGGCTTTTTTTTCCTTGACTAACACAGCACAAATTTGTCAGCCAAATGCCTCCCGTCTGAGCCATGAGTAAATTTCTCTTTGAAAAGTTCTTTGAGGTCTATTTGAGGAGAGGGCTGTGATTTGTTAAAAATGTTCTGATGAAAACTGTGAAATCTGTCTCTGTGCAGCGTAAGGAAGTTCACCTTCAAAAACATGTCTCGAAAGGCAAGGGAGGCAGTGTCTCCTCAAAATATTGGATGAGAAAAAAAAATCATGGTGCAAAAATAAAACAACACCAATATTACGAAATTGAACATATAGAAAGAAGCACTAGTTTTTCTAAAGATACATTGTCTAACAACGAAACCAGGAGGGAAAGTTCTCTCTTGCCTCCCCTCGGCCCACTGAGTTTTAAAATACCTTTTTCCCCCCTTATTTTTTAAATAGTGTAAGTTTGACAGTGTTTTAGCGCCATGTAAAAAAAAAAAAAATTAGGATGATGAGATTACAGTCAAAATAATTTGAGAATAAAATTGAAATTACGAGAATAAAGTCAAAATATTACAAGAATAAAGCTGAAATATTTTGAGAATAAAGTTAAAATACTACGAGAATAAAGTCTAAATGTTTCAAGAATAAAGTCGAAATATTTCGAGAATAAAATTGAAATATTATGAGAATAAAGTCGAAATACTATGAGAATAAAGTCGAAATACTATGAGAATAAAGTTAAAATATTTTAAAATAATAAAGTCAAAATAAAGTTAAAATATTTTAAAATAATAACGTCGAAATATTACGAGAATAAAGCCAAAATACTATGAGAATAAAATCAATACTACGACAATAAAGTCAAAAAGTTTCGAGAATAAAGTCAAAATACTACGAGAGTAAAGTCTAAATATTTCAAGAATAAAGTCAAAATATTTCAAGAATTAAGTCTAAAAAATCAGTACTATGACAATAAAATCAAAATGTTTTGAGAATAAAGTCAAAATACTATGAGAATAAAGTCGAAATATTATGAGAATATAGTCAAAATACTTTGAGAATAAAGTTGAAATATTACAAGAATAAAGTTGAAATATTTCGAGAATAAAGTCAAAATAATTCGAGAATAAAGTCGAAATTTTATAAAAATAAAGTCTAAATGTTTCGAGAATAAAGTCAAAATACTATGATAATAAAGTCGAAATATTACGAGAATAAAGTCAAAATATTACAAGAATAAAGTCGAAATATTTCAAATACTGAATACGACAATAAGATCTAAATATTTAGAGAATAAAGTAAATATTTTGAGAATAATGTTGAAATATTATGAGAATAAAGTCAAAATATTTAGAGAATAAAGTTTAAATATTTGGAGAATACTGTTGAAATATTACAAGCATAAAGTCAAAATATTATTTGAATAAAGTCAAAATATTATATTTAGTATATTTTGTGTCAGTATTTTGTGTTGATCACAAAATACAAATTATAATATATTATTAATTTGTGTATAATTAATTTAATGAAACAGATGTCTCATTATAGTAATCGGAAAGATGTGAATATAGTGATCTGGCTGGCCATATTGGAAATTCTACTGGCGCTTCCAATATCCGGGCCATTTGCATGAGCAATAGGCTAAATATACTCTCAAAATATTATAACTTTAATCTTGTAATTGCTACGAATTAGTTCTTGTAATTTTGACTTCATTCTCAAAATATTTCAACTTTATTCTCGAAACATTTTGACTTTATTCTTGTAGTTTTGACTTTATTCTTGTAATATTTCAACTTTATTTTCGTAATATTGCGACTTTATTCTCATAATATTTCAATTTTGTTCTCGAAATATTATGACTTCAATCTTGTAATCTTAAATTTTTTTTCATTGTTTAACGTGGCACTGAAATGCCATCATATGTAAGTAATGTCTGGGACATGAATTTACATTTGATTTTTTGGGTTGGGAGGGACAACTTTGGCTTTGGCTCTGAATGTTTTCAGAATGTTTAAATTTCTCCAAAAATTGGCCCCCATTCACTTCCACTGTAAGTGCTTCACTTCAGTTCTATAAGAAAACAAAGGACAAATCAGTTTTTTGAGGTTTTATGCCACAAGTGCTGTCAATTAAACTTATTTAACCCGTAATATTTCTTTATTTACACTATCAGTGAACAGTTTTGCCGTAAAACCGTTTTGATGTTGCTTATTACATGTCATTATATTGTGTTCTACACATCACTCGTGTCCTATTTCTCAACCACCTTTGACAGATTCAGATATCTGTCAGGGAAATCATGCTCCGTGGAGGCTTGCAAGACTTCTGATATATTCCTGTCACACAGTTTAGACTCCTTTTCTGAATACCAATTGAAGCCGCTGAGAAATTTTGACAATCTTCCTGGGCTGTAATTTCACAATTAGAAAGCAAGGCACAATGTGACTCCACACACAAATCATCGGGAAAACGTTGCTAACAATGGAAATGTAAAACCCCCGCATGGATATATTATAATCTGGATCGCTCTCAAGGATAACGACGGAATGTTTCTCGCTCCGCCATTAGATTTTGTTAGGGGGCAGTAAACAACATTTACCGAGTGCTATTACATAAAATTCAAACTGTGCGTTTCAGAAGTTCAGAACAGTTCATGGGATATTAATCACCACTATTTCTGTGGGACACATGCTATCGATTACCACCATGGGAACATAAGTTAATTTAGCTGCCACACTTCAAGGATACATTTTGTATTGGTGTTGCGGCAAGCGCTGACAAATGAATACAGACAAAAGCCAAAGCGGCTGCCTCAAGGGTTGAACGGCGAAGCTGGAGGCCACCTGCGTAACATTAAACATTGTGTACTGTAATGAACTTCATATTTATTGCATGTCCCAGAACACTTTTTAAGAATTGAATCTGTTTGTGCTTTGATTATAACTTGCTGCCTTGAAACAATAAAAGGCCCAACGCTCCTTCAGGGATTCTCACATTGAATAGATCCCAGTAGAAAAATACCCAAATTGAGAGTATGCACTGAAGTCTAGTAGGCAAAAGAAATGTTTGAAGTGGTTTGATGCATGGCAACTCTGGTCTACTTTACAGCTAAGTAATAATAATAGCCAAGAACTCCACGCTTAGATTAGTAAATATGGGCAGGTTTATTTGAAATGGTTGATATCACAACAAGAGAGTGGCATGGAAAAATAAGTCAAATAAAATTGCAGCGTTCTACGTTTGCATTTGGCTCTGCTGAAAACAGAAACATTTTACTGTCAGAAATGTAGACGTAATGCAATTTTTTCTCTTCGGAGGTAATATATATATTGATTATTTCACAGCTTTAACTTGATTCTGCTCATGGATGTCTAGTTTAGTTGCTCCTAAGTGGCTCAAACTAAATTCTGAGTATCTTGCAAAACTTTAAAAAGTCCAGTCATTAGTTCTTCCTCAGAACTCTCGTAAACACAACTTTGTTTTGACAGGCTGATACAGACCTGTGCACACTGATTTCTGGAAGTTGTCTAATGCTAGCCAATCAGATTAAAGCACTAGACTGAGTAAGACCATGTCCTAACTACACGTGACACAGCAAGATTCCAGCGACAAGCAAATGGAAACTGTTTCTAAAATAGAAATTTTGCATGTTGTGGCTAATTACCCACATGGAAAGAACCTATATGAGGATATATGCGCATATATGATAATATATATGCTGCATATATGATAATATATATGCTGCATATATGCGTATATATGCCACATATAGGCAAAATTGAGGTGCATATATGTGCATATCAGGCCATATAGGTCTCCTGTATTGCTTCTTTATATCCACAAAAAAGCCCTATATGTACATACAAGATATGTCTCCTATATAGCTCATGGCAGGATCTGGTCATTTTAGCTCATATCTCACTTTGGCAACTGTCATACATGATGCCTAGCTCATGTTTTCTATTATCAAGGCAATAACTAAGAACTAACTAAAAAAAAAAAAAATGCAAAAAACTTATGTGCGAACACGTGAAATTGGTATCACATCCCACACGGAAATAACCTATATAAACATATATGTTTTAATATAGGTTTTTAATATATGTGACATATATAAAATTGGCCGTTTTCCTATATTATATGTACATATATGTGTACATATAATATAGGAAAACGGCCAATTTTATATATGTCACATATATTAAAAACCTATATCAAAACCTATATTAAAACATATATGTTTATATAGGTTATTTCCGTGTGGGTAGGACAAAAACTCAGATTAACATGGAAAAAGAGTGAGTCTTTTTAAGGTATTAACTGAGTATAATTTATAGTGAAATGTGAAAATTTACTGTCAGTATTTATTGGATTTTTTTTTTTTTTCCCCAAATGCTGTCTTTTATATTTTCCATTTTCATTTTTCTGGATTACATGTTTTTTTTTTTTTTTTTTTAATTTTCATTTTTTAAAACTATGTTTTAATGGTTAAATAAAAAAATATTAAACAAAAAGCATGTCTAATTAAATAAAATCATGAAACTAACACAACCTAACATGTTAGTTTTTAGGATACAGTTTTATTTTTTCATTCAATTGTAATTATCAAAAGCATCTCTAATTAATTGTTTTAATTTGTAACATTTATTTATTTATTTGTTTTAGGGCTGGCAAACGATTAATCGCGATTAATCGCATACAAAATAAAAGTTTGAGTTTGCCTAATATATATGTGTGTACTGTGTGTAATTATTATGTATGTATAAACACACAAATATATATATTACATTATTATATATACAAAACATTTTTATTTATATATAATATAAATTCTATAAAAATTATAATAAATACATATACTTGTAAATATTTCTTAAATATATACATGAATGTTCTTGTATTTATATATCCATAATAACTACACACAGCACACACACATATATTAGGCTAACGCAAACTTTTATTTTGTATGTGATTAATCGTTTGCCAGCTCTAGTTAATGAAATAATTTTTCCGTAATACTGTGTTTTTACATTGTTCTGGTAAATAAATTTTGGTAAATATTTTCTTCTGGTAAGTATTCATTTTATAATTTTATTATAAGTAGTATTATAATTAAATTTAGTAATTTTTAGTAATTTTTTTCTGTAATGATTTCTTCAAGTTAGACCAAACTTTTATTTTGATGGGTTGCTCTGAAAACCTTTAAGTTTCTGTTTGTATAAGATATGACTATAGTTTTTTTGTTGCTAATGAGCGTCACGCTCGTTTCAGTATGTGTGTAGTAAACGAAACCGTGCATCTGCACCATTCATTCACACAGAGACACGCAGAACATACGTTCATATTCAAACAGTACTTTTGCAGCTTAATATTCACAGACACTGATTTAACTGTACTGACATTTTCATTTATTCATTCAAAATTCAAATTCCGTGACATTCCGTGTTATACAGTAAATTCCATTTTAATGACTGGATTCCGTGATTCCATTCACGTTTTTCCGCATCTCGGAAATCATAGGGCCTAATCAAGTAATGATTCGCAGCAGTTGATTCTGCGTTGAACCTACTGTGTGTAAATTGTCTCAGGGAAGCTGGTTTGTTTCATAAACTTAGATGAAGCGTCTGTCATATATTCTCTAATTTTACCCTTGAGCACCAGGGTCCCTGATCTTGGTAAAGTGCAGAACGGATGTCATAATTACAAAGAATAACGTGGCACTTAATTCAATTTACTTTTTAAAACAGAGTTAATAAGGGATGGTTTTAGAAATGTTATACCTGATTCCTCATAATAAATCTTTTTAATGAAGTTCAGTCCCCTGTTGGTTTTAAATGTCATACGTTGAACTCTGGGACACAAAATCCCACCTTCTATGCAATTAATCTTTGTAATGGAGTCAAAAAGTAATATCTGCTTCCTTTGTATCCGAGAAATAAACTCAAACTTCCTACACAGCATGAGGTAGAACACGCTTTCCTGCTTCATCAGAATAATACCAATATTTCACAGAGCTTTCATTGGTTTGTGTTGGGCGTTCATGCTAATGCAATCCAATGCAGCTGAAAGTTATTTTATATTTCAGATTCGTCTTCAGTTTAATTATGACTTCTAAATTGCTGCACACTGCAAAAAACAATATGTTCAATCAAATTAAAATAATTTGTAACCTGGTGTCCTTAAATTTTTTTGTTCAGTCAACTCAAAAAAGTTTATTCAACTTGAAATGTTAAATTATACTAAGTGACAACTTAGATATTTGAGTTGAATCAACTTAAAATTTTAAGGCAGCTGGGTTACTTACCTATCTGTTAAGTTTAGCAAACACAAATATCTAAGTTGTTACTTAGTACAACTTAACATTTCAAGTTGACTAAACTTATTTTAGTTGACTGAACTTAAAATTTTAAGGCAGCAGGGTAACAAATTATTTTAAGCTGACTCAACAAATTGTGTTTTTTATTTTTTACAGTGCAGCTTCTTTGGATGATCAGATCTTCTTATTCTTTCCTTTTTATTACAGAATTCAGTGACAGGTCGCTGTAGCTATGAACTGATCATCTCTTCTGCGTTAATACCAGTTTCGGCTCGAAACAAACATGAATAAACATCCGAAGGTATGTTTAAAGAAAGTTCAATTTACTGAAATCTGTATCTCATGTAATTGTTCAATCAGTTTTTCAACTGTGCAAAGATGTCAATATAACAGCTTGTAAACAAATGTCACTTAATGTCACACTTACCTTAGAAAAAAACATATTCGGTGACCATAAACTGTTCACTAAAATTAACTCTAAAATTGTAGAATTTTAATTTTTTTTAAATTTTATTCTTAAATTTTACTAAAAATGTTTTGTTCTTCTTTATTGGATAACAAGCAGTAAATCAGCAGTCAAGTGCTTCAGCTTAACTTAGCATCTTTTCCTCCTGTTGGAGTTGTTGTGTTCTTGTTGTCTGGCCTTTGAACCTATAAAATATTGCAAGTATATGTATATGAACACTTCAAATCTCATGTTTCACTTCTGGCCTCAGAAAGTCTCTTTCTTGTACAGTCTCATAAAGTGGCTCGCCATTATTAACAAAGACCTTCAACATGTAAAGCTAAGGTCAGTTAATTATTTGACCGTTAAATCTTTGAAGCTTCACAGAAGCCACCAGGTAGCGGAGGTTCGATCTCTCTCTCTTCCCTCTATGGCTCTGCCCAGAATTCAAATCCCTTCGGATAATGAGAGCATTAAGACATGGAGTGTGAGGAGGTCTCGTCTTGAAGTGCAGCTCACATATACTCATGAGCCAATTTATTTTCAGGTAATTAAGTCACGGGCTGGAACAAGCTGGGGGCGGTCCTGCAGACACGGGGAGAGAGAGAGAAAACGCAGAACCGCAGCCGGGCCTCTCTGACCCCGCACCGATGTTTTTGTCTTTTAGACAAATTAAACGCTCATTATGAGGGAGATGCCAGGCAAAGACGCCCCGCGTGGCCTCTGCTCAGCTGCAATAAATAGCTCCGGCCTTCATCGCATCCATCATATCGATTATTCTTTAATGATATGCACAAGAAAGTAATTTCCACATCAACGTATTGTCAGTGTAACTAATCAGATTTCGCCGAGATGACTAATTCTACGGCTCAAAGAAAACAGGGCTGGTATGAAGCTGCAAATCTGAGCTGGTTTCTAGTACATACTGCCTTAGATCTAAACATCAGATTATATAATGATGCATAATGCACTTAAAAGTATGAACGTATGTAGTTTAAATGATAGGTCTGGGCCAGTTTGAGGTTAGGTTAAGAACAAAAATAAAGAAAAATATAGAAAGATTGCTCCAGGGCCTGTGATGACCTTTGATTTGGCCAGTCATGCTATATCACAAAGTGGGTGGGAAAAAACATGCCATTGATTTGCAGCATTCATTTTAGGCCCACAGCACTCAATCAAGTTTGATTTTCAACCCTTCATAGTTAAAAGTTTAAGACTCTCTAGCTTAAAGGGGTAGATCATCCAAAAAAGAAAATTTCTCCATGATTTTCTCACCCTCAAGCTATCCTAGGTGTATATGAGTTCTTCTTTCAGACGAATACAGTCAGTTATATTATAAAATGTCCTGGCTCTTCCAAGCTTTATAATGGCAATGGGTGTTGAGATTTTGAAGTCCAATAAAGTGCATTCAACCATCATAAAAAGTACTCCACACAGCTCCGGGGGGTTAATAAAGACCTCCTGAAGGGAATCGAATAAATAAGTTTTAACCGCATACTCTAGTTCCTGCTAACTGTCACACAAGCGTTAATGAGAGAGTGGCATTCCAGCGGATGTAGCTGAACCAAGTTTTGTTTACGGCAATGGAAGACCAGCCAACATTTTTCTTTACGAATCCTCGTTTTGTACTTCTAATTCGTGACCAGTGTTTTGTTTTGCTCTCTCCTCTGAACTTCTGCATTTACAACTGCGTTTATCTACGTCCTGTGTCATCCGCTAGAACGCCACTCTCTCATGAACGTACGTACAACATTTAGCGAAAGCCACACTCTAAAAAATGCTGGGATAAAAACAACCCAACTTGAGTTATTTGGCAACCCAGCGCTGGGTAAATATTGGACAAAATGCATGCTGGGTTATTTTGACCCAGCTGGTTAGGTTAAATGTTTTTATCAAACATGCTGGGTTATTTTATGTAAGTCAACTATTGTTTAAAATTTATTATATTGCTGGTTTAAAATGGACTGAAACTTATAAAAAACACACATAGAATTACTAAAGGCAACATCAGTAAGATAAACATTTATTATTAAGAACACATCGACAAAATACAAGACAAATTGTAAAACTTAGTTGAGTGAATACAACCTATTTTACAATATTACATACATTTAAACTTGTTTAACAAGCATTTAAGACATTAAAAAAGTAACATTTAAAAGTAGCATTTTAATTTTAGTGTATTCAACCATTCCCTGTATTCGCGTTTTACTGAAATAGCGCTAATTCTCGTGCCGAGGTGTTGCCAAAATCTGAGCCAGTGAAGGGCTGCTGTTCGGGGGGTAACTGCAAACTTCAGACCGCGGCCTCATGTTTAACTCATAGCTGAAAGATGTCGTGACTGCACCCAAAACCTCCCCATAAACAGTACTGAGATTAGAGAACATATTTTAATATCAACTAAATTAAACTCAGTACAATAATGAATAAAATCCATTTAATGCAAAAGGCGTTTCCATCATGTGAAACAACCGCTGCTGACTCAGCTGACTAACATCTCGTCTTATGTTGCGTTGCGTAAAATACAATTTACAAAACATTAAAGACTTTATAAAAGAAACAAAATGCATACAAATCTTTATTTCGCTGAAGAAGTGCACCAAATCGTGGCGCTGTGAGCCGCTCTCTAGAGGACTCAAAAAGCCAGTGCTCTGACTGTAACTCAGCATCTAGGTTGTTTCATCAAAGACAGTCTTAACCTGGCAGTTGGGTAGAAAAAATAACCGTAATAATCGTTAAATAACTCAACAGCTGAGTTACAGAAAAGCTATGTGCACGTGGGTGAAAAAATATTACAATTAGCCCGATAAAATGACCCAACAAGTTGAACCCAGCATTTTGGTTAAAAAAAAAATAACCCAGCACCTGGGTAAAAATATTTAAAAAAATGACCCAATAAAATGACCCAACGGGCTGAACCCAGCATTTGGGTTAAAAAAAAATTAATAACCCAGCATATTTTTGAATGTAGAGATTTTGGTGTATAATGTTTCAAATATGAATTTTTTTCTTTCACGAATGCATTGATTCACTTCAGAAGGCCTCTAATACCCCCTGGAGTTGTGTGGAGCACTTTTTATGATGGATGGAGGCACTTTAATGGACTTCTCAGCACCCATTCACTGTCATTATAAAGCTTGGAAGAGCCAGAATTGTTTTTAATATAACTCCAATTGTATTTGTATGAAAAGAAAGTCATATAAACCTAAGATGGCTTGAGGGTGAGCAAATCATGGGGTCATTTTCATTTTTGGGTGAACTATCCCTTTAAAAACCCATTATATGCTTTTCATTAGAAACCATTCTTGAAACAGAAAAAAGGACAGTTTAACACCTTAAATGTCAAATATTGGCAACAAATATGGTCATTTATAGATTTATAGCATTTAAAACACATGTGACAACTTACCCTGACCTGACATTTATAAAAACTACCCTTGTGCTGAAATCACAGTTCAACCTTTCTTTTAAAATCTGCCTTCATTATATATTTGACCCTTGTCTTAATGCACGCTAGTTTGGTTACTGAGACACAGCCTTTCCCTGTGTGACTAGCTATGATTTCCTCCATTAATCTGAAAGGACAGTTATTTTATGCTTAAAATATTAGTGCGTACTGACACGCTGCCGACTCTAGAGGGTAAAACCTGTGCAATGTGTGCAGAATTTATTATTCATCAGTGTCAGGCTGACAATGGTCTGAATTTTCCATCACAGACAAAGAAACATCCCCATGGTGGCTAATTAAATCTACAACCAACATTTACTCGTTAAATTCCTGCTGGAAACAGCGTGACAGTTCAGCTAGGAGGACTGCTCATTTGGATGTTTGTGTAAACATGCACAAATTGAGCATTTTTCTCTCACCTTAATTTCTAACCACTTTCGAACCTGGAAACATGCATTACCTTGCATCATGTTGTGATGGCAAAATTTAGTATATCGACAAGGAGTATAAAGCAGCAGCGCTGATCGTTGTCATTATGCATTTGTATAAGGTAATTTAAAGCTTTTGCATACAGCACATGGCAACTAAAAGTAAGCCATTTGTAGGTTGGTTCCCAATATAGAATATTGGTGTGGGTTTGAGGCAGTTGCAATTATCCAAATGGCTTACTGCAAATAGGGGAATGTGTGGGAAATTGACCAAAAAAAGATTAAAAATGCAGAAAAAACAGTAATATTGTGAAATATTATGAAATAGTGATTTTCTATTTTAATATACTTTAAAATAGAATTTGTTTCTGTGATGCAAAGCTGAATTTTCAGCATCATTACTCCAGTCTTCACTGTCAAATGATCCTTCAGAAATCATTCTAATATGTTTAATATTTTTTTTGGAACCTTTGATAGTTTTTCAGGATTATTTGATGAATAAATAATTAAAAAGGACAGCATTTATTTAAAATAGAATTTTTTAGTAACAGTATACACTACCGTTCAAAGTCATTTTTTTTCTTTTTTTTCTTTCTTTGAAGGAAATTGACACTTTTATTCAGCAAGGATGTGCTAAATTGATAAAAAAGTATAGCAGTTTCCAATATATATATATATATATTAAGCAGCAAAACTGTTTCCAACATTGATAATAAATCAGCATATTAGAAAGATTTCTGAAGGATTGTGTGACTGAAGACTGGACTAATGATGCTGAAAATTCAACTTTGCATCACAAAAATAAATTATATTTTAAGTATATTAAAATAGAAAACTATATTTGCTATATTTTATAATACTACTTTTTCTAAAAATAGTTGTAATTGTAAAAATAGGGTAACAGTTTACAATAAGGTTCCATTAGTTAATGTATTAACTAACATGAACAAACAATGAATAATACATTTATTACAGTATTTATTAGTCTTTGTTAATGTAAGTTAATGAAAATACAGTTCATTTTTAGTTTGTTAGTTCCCAGTACCTTAACTAATGTTAACAAGCATAACTTTTGACATTAATAATACATTAGTAAATGCTGAAATTAACATTAACTAAGATTAATAAGTGCTGTTCATGTTAACTACAGTAGTTAACTACTGTTAACTAATGAACCTTATTGTAAAGTGTTACCAAAAATAGTAATAAAATAAAAAAAATCATGAAACTGTTAAATTATAATTGTATAATAAAAATACTAATAATCATCATAATGTTATTAATTATTATTGTAGTTGCTGTTTGACTTTACAATTGTCTTATTGTCTTTTTTAATTAATATTTATTTAAACATTTGTAGAAACATGATGATCCATTCAAAAAGACATACACAAAGTTAACGACCTAAATAAATAGAATCCAAAAGACAAAAATGTTGTTTAAGGTCGGTATAAAAGTCAGTGTAGTATTCAAGTCTGTTTGTGGATAGTCATTATTTAAGTCTGTTTGTTTAGCTGTGGATTTATTTTTGCTGCACATCGGTAGTTAACCAAAAATTAGCACTATCCAGTTTGCTCATCATTAACTTAATTAGGTTTTCAGTCTTTAAGCACTTATTGACAAAAGGCATTGTGGCGCTAACCCTACACCAGACACTTCTGATCAATAATCTCCACTAAATCAATTCCTAAACAGGTCCTTTTGTGAGATTCGAATAAATAAAGATGTAAAAAAGGCAAACTTTTTGCATTTTCACACATGTGCATATTAAAAAAAGGGCCTCAATATTGAATTGATTTTCACTATTAAAGCAGAGTGTTCATCAGTGTGGCCTCATTATAATTTCACACAGTGCCATTTATGAAATGTCAGTCAAAAAGTGTTCCCACAATAAAATCAATGGCTGTCTTCCAGCATCTGAATGTTTCATTACTGTAAATACAGCAGGAGATATATGGATCGAGGGGCCAGCGGCAGGGGCCCCGTGTGCTTCAGAGAGAGGAAGCAATGCAATAAAAGCACATTGATCTCCTGAACTCAGTGATATACAGCCGCTGGTGTGAGGGGTGTGGGGGGCCGGCGCTGATCTTTGGACTTCTGTTCCCCGGGGCCGTGAAACAACCTTTGAGCACGGCCTAGTCCTCATATCGATGGGCGGTAGATATGATCACCCCGCTGCTGGGAGTTGTCATTTTTCAATAAAAACTCAGAGTGCTGCTTTTTCAGCAACAGGCATTAATGAGAGAATCTCGTGTGAGCTGTTATTGATGGCAGAGGAAGCTCTTTAGATGATCACAGAGTGCAGGTTTAGTCTCAACTCCTCAGAGGAAGAGGAGATTGATAGATTTATCAACAGCCATTGGTCAATCAGCTATCGTAATGCCATAAACCAGAGGGCATGGTGTGTTTTTTTTATTTTTGTACTTGATTTTCTGTGTGTGTTGTTTTGCTGAAGGCCATTTTACAACAGGTTTTGTATCCATGTGTGTTATTAGACCATAAGAGAGAGATGTGTGTGAACAGCTTCCAGTGAAGGTGACCAGTAGATGTCACTGTTGTCAAAACTCTAGATGTCTTCTAGAAATAGATAGATAGATAGATAGATAGATAGATAGATGTGCAATTTGACTTTTAACTTAAATACGTCTGATTACTGAGATGTAGCATTTTTTCAGGTTCAAAATATTAAAAGACCTCATGAACGCAATCTGCCTTTTAAATATTTCCGCAAAGCCTTTGATCTTATTTGTGAGTCATGTTTTAGACACCTCGTGTTCTCTTATCACAACCCTTACAGGCTTCAGGCCATTTGATTGCAGTCAATCTTTCAACTCTTTTTCTAAACACATAGGCCAATTAAAGAACACTCATGAAAAATTGAAATAATAACATTTTATGTGATGTTTTGGGGTGATATTTTCAGTTGTGGAGCTCGATTAAGACTCTTGTATGAGTTTGAGCTTTTCAAAAAGGCTTGTACAATTAAATAATTATGATTGATAACATGGTACCTAAAACGGCTACAAATTAGAAAAAGCAATCACAAGCACTTTGGTCTAATGTTTGCAGCTTTTGAAAATTTTAATTAATGGCTGAGGAAAAGTGGCTATGTTCTCAATGGCATACTAGCTTACTATTTCCACAGAAACAAAGGTTAAAAAAGTGTCACAGAAGCTGTATGCTTTTAAAAAATACTAATATGTACATGTAAGGTGCTAATATGTACTAGGAGTAAATAGGGTGCAAATATGTACCTTTTAGCCTTTTTCCATAAAATGTGATAGTTATGTTTTTGTTTTTTTCTCCTGAAAGTGTATAATATGCAGATTTTCTGTATACATTGAATGCTTGGATGACTTACTATATGCCAAGAGGTATAGTAGTAAAGAAGTATGAAAAAAGCATGCTGCATGGAATTTTGTATTCATGATCCAATGCATTCTACCTTTTAAAAACTGTTTCTGCCTCTATTGTAGGGCCCTACAGTATGAAATTCATTTTCCCCCCAAATAAAAATGAATAATTATTTGAAATCATGAAACACAATTTAACAGCAATTTATAAACATTTAACAAAATTACATTTTTAATGTTAATAAATATGTTTTCTTTTTTTTTTTTTTTTTTTTTTTTTTTAAATCAATTTAATTTTTACCAAATTCTGTGTTTTACCAAATTCCAGTTTCCTTAAATTTTAATAATCAAAAGCATCTCTAATTAATTTATTTTAGGGTTTACATTTCTCTGATAAATAAATTCTGGTAAATAATTTTTCTGGTAAATATTCCTTTAAAAAATTAAAGGAGAAGTCCACTTCCAAAACAAAAATATACAGATAATGTACTCAACCCCTTGTCATCCAAGATGTTCATGTCTTTCTTCAGTCATAAAGAAATTATGTTTTTTGAGGAAAACATTTTTAGGTTTTTTCTCCATATAGTGGACTTCTATGGTGCCCAGAGTTTGAACTTTCAAAATGCAGTTTAAATGCGGCTTCAAATGATCCCATATGCGGTTGTAAACAATCCCAGCCGAGGAAGAAGGGTCTTATCTAGCGAAACGATCAGTTATTTTCATAAAAATAATACAATTTATGTACTTTTTAATGTCAAACGCTTGTCTTGTCTTACTATGCCTGAACTGTTTTTTCGCTTCATGACAGTTAGGGTATGTCGAAAAACTCCCATCTCATGTTCTCCCTCAACTTCAAAATCATCCTATATTACTGTTTTACCTTTTTTGTTAAGGTGTTTGATCTTCTTTGCATGTTCACTTTGTAAAGACTGGGTCAGTACTTCTGCAGAGATGTAGGATGATTTCAAAACGATTTTTGAAGTTGAGGGAGAAAATACGATTGGAGTTTTTCAACATACCCTAACTTTCTTGAACCAGAATACACAGAGTTCAGGCAGAGCAGACGAGCGTTTAAGATTAAAAAGTATTCTTCTCCTTTAAGTTTAAAAATAATTTTATTATTAGTAGTAGTTCTGTCATTACATCAAGTAATATATTTCTGTCACACTAAAGTTCAAGTTAAACCTCTTTTTTATTTTGACGGGTTGCTGTGAAGACCTTTAGTTTCTGTTTGTATGTGATATGGCGATAGTTTATCTCAAAAGAAATGGTAAAATGCTCATGAAGTGACTCTCAGAGCAGTTCATGTTCTCATATATTGAGGCGGCAGAGGCTGAAAACACTGCAAGCATCAACATGTGCTTCAGTATGTGTGTAGAAAACGAAACCGCGTGTCTGCGGCATTCATTCACACAGAGACAGGCAGAACATGCAGGATTCATATTGAAATAGCATTGCTTTGCGGCTTAATATTCACAGACACTAGTCCATATCACATTTCGATTTCACTGTACTGACCTACTTTTGATTTATTCATCCAAGATCTGGCAAATTCTGTGACATTCCACGTTATACAGTAAATCCCATTTTTATGAATGGATTCCATTTCTGCATTGTGGAAATCATTGATCAGATTGAATCAAAAATTAAAAAAAACAAAAACACAAATCATACTGTTAATGCATTCTGTTCACTTTCTGTTACTATTTTTAAATTGTAAGCAGTATACAATATGTACTGTTATCTGTTCAGTAGTACTGTAGCTCCATTCTGAATGCTTTTTCCCCCTCCAGTTTTTCTTTAGCGTTTCTTGTTTCTTCTTCGAAGTGTTTGCCTGGACAACTTGCACCCAGTAACATCTGAAGAAAAAAACATTGTAAAAATAAATATACAGCTTCACAACTGCCATGAGCATAAGCAGTTATCAGGCTTCTCTAATCCTGTGTTCCACCTGAAATAAAGAGTCACGACTAAAGCCTGCGCTTTAATGTGCTTGCCAGGATGTTTGTAAGAAATAGAAAATAATGTACAAACATGGAGCACGGAAACAAATTTCATGTCATAATCAGGTAAATTACATGGTGTCTTTTTTCTTGCTCTAATCTGCTCACTGGTAACCTCTCTTTGTGTCTCTCAGTCTTGCTAGTTTTCTAAAATATTGTTCAAATCAGAAATAATTTTTTGTAATTGCCATTCAGACGTTCATGTTCCCATCATGTCTTCATATGCTGGATAAAATATTAAACTCATGGTTTGTAAAGATATTAAGTCTTTTAAATGACATTTAAATAACAATTTAATTATAACTTAGATGTGAAATTAATTTAGTAATGATTTCAGTTCCATAGTTTGAGTGTTTTTTCCCATTTGTGGAATATTAAATGTTCTGTATGTGTTTTATGGCCTTATTTCAGTGACTTACAAATTTTAGTTTTTAACTAACCACACATAAACGTTTTTTTTTTTTTTTCAAAAACACAAACAGGTACGTTCATGCTGCTTACATATTATTGTAGCCCAATTTGTGCTGAATACAGTATAATCAGTTTTTAGACTTTAATATGTTTTTAAGATTCTGAAAAAAGCACAAATGTCAGGGCATGTCAAAACTTCTCCAGGGCCCCAAAACCCCCTCAGACACCAGAGTTAAAATATTCCAGGTGTTTATTTAAAATTTTCCCTTTCTCTAATCAGAAAGTTTCACTTTTTCTTAAAAAGTTGTTTTAACTGGAATTAATCAGAATTTTAACCTCAATATCACTTTTGATGTATTTAGTCATTTGCAGTGTCCCTTTAATAAACAAAAGCCAATGACATCATCCTGTAGGAATGACATCATTTTGGCGGGAAAATAGCACACTTGATCTGTGATGTTTTGTTGTAATATTTGGCCTTATATCCCTCAAAATAGTTCATCCTGTTTGATTAAATGTCAGAAATTGGTTAACTGATATCAAAATTCCTATGAATTTTACAATGTAGGATAAACTCTCAGTCCCTAGCTTAGCAATGACTAACGTTTTAGCTCAAGATTTCATCCTGTTTGGCATCTTTAAGTAACTCAAGTTACAATATTATCATTTTCACTTCTGTAAGTCAAAGTGTTCAAAATTTAACATTAAACATCCTTCCTCTACAAAAGCTACCTAAAATAGCAAGACTTATGTTTTGGATAAATTCTTAATCTTGTGCTAGGCTCCATAACAAGACGGTGGTCTAGACAGTCTGGTTTATTTTAAAACTATTAGTAATCGAATTACTGTCATCAACCTAAGAACATTTACCATGAATGCCAATTTTGACATAAAAAAAGCCATCCTAATTTTGCATCTTCTGTTTTTTGATCTTCAGGATGTAGCGAAAGCATGCGGGGGTTTGCGTGTTCGTGCTACAGCGCGGTGGTGTGCGCTTGCTGAGAATTGAGTGTGATTGCACCATCCCTCGTGTAAACAACCAACTCTGAAAGCCCTTCCTGTGATTGACACCACTGGAAATGCCAAGCAGAGGTGTCTTTTGTCTGCCTTCTCTTGCTTTCAGCAAACACCAGCACTCCGGGCTGGAAAAGATCTCCACACATAAGGATAACAGCAGCTGTCTCTGACAGGCAGGTATTTTGTGCTACTCGAGCCAACCATTTGATAGCAGGTTGTAGATTATTTCGAAAACATGTTGATGGTATTCTGTTCTCGCCGCTTTTGGGTGCTTGATTCCTGGTTTTAAAGGAATAGTCTACCCATTTACTCGTCCTCATGGCGTTTCAAACCCACATGATGTACTTTCTGCTGTGGAATTCAATTGGAGAAGTTTTGAAAAATGTTCCAGCTGCTCTTTTGCTCACAATCATAAAAGCTGTTCATATATATGGAAGCCCATTTCCGCCACTGAATAAAAAATAAAAAAAGTTAATTGTGACTTTTTATCTTACAATTCTGACTTTTTTCTTGCATTTGCAAGTTTATCTCAGAAATGCAATATAATCTCACAATTGCGTGATATAAACTCGCAATTTTGAGAAATAAGTCAGAATTGTGAGTTTATATCTTGCAATTCTGACTTCATTTCTTAGAATTGCAGCTATTTTTCAGAATTGCGAATTTAGGTCTTACAGTTCTGTGAAATACAGTCAGAATTACGAGTTTGTATCATGCAATTCTGAGAAAAAGGTCAGAATTGCAAAATTGTCCCAATTATTACTTTTTTCTCACATTTGCGTGATGTAATTTCACAATTGCAAGAAATAAAATTACAATTGCGAGATATAAACTCAGAATTGTGAGTTTATATATCAATTCTGTGAAAAAAAGTCAGAATTGCAAGATATGAAGTCACAACTCAGAATTGTGTGATATAAACTCTCAATTGCGAGAAATACTCGCAATTCTGACTTTTTTTCTCAGAATTGTGACTTTATTTATCAGAATTGTGTTTATGTCTCACAATTCTGTAAAAAAAAAGTCAGAATTGCAAGTTTGTGTCACGCAATTCTGAGAAAAAAGTCAGAATTATGAGATAAAAAGTCACAATTACCATTTCTTATTCACGGTGGAAATGGGCTTTCATACATATATTACATTTATTATTGAATATTTTAATTATTTGTTCACAGTCATTGTATGGAAAAAATAGCATTAACAGTTTGGAATGATATGAGAGTAAATAATACCTTTTATTAATTTTTTTTATTTCAATTTTGGCTGAAGTACTCTTTTAGACTAATGTATTGTGTTGTGTATGTTAGATAACATAAATAATATAAAATAAATAGAATTTTTAGAAATATGCTGTCTTATAAACCAACGACCGTTTTTGTTGACCTCACTAAACTAAATCCATTAGAGACCTATTTAATCGAATTAATTTGCATGTGCCGTAGACATATTTCGTTTCCGTTGTCAGCAATAACCCAGTGATATGGTAATATTCAAAGCACAAACACTAAAACTGCAGGTCATATGCAAATTAGAAGGACTAAGGGCCTCAGATACTCACAGCAGAACTAAAGGAACAGGACTGCAAAGGGTATAATTGGGCCCGTTGGACTTGCTTCTGGGCACTGTTTTCCAACCTAGCTCGCAAATGGCCGGAGGCGAGTGCTTACCTGTGCATAATTTGAAAAGCATTACGAGCAAAGGATTGGACTCCATAGGTTTATGTCTCCGTTCGTTACCTATATTTGTTAGTTTGGCATGCACACGGCGTAGCTGCTTTCTACATATGTGCGTGTGGATAATGGAAAGACATCTTTCCAGGAATCACAGTGATTAAGACATTACAATGTGATAGCAGCAACTGAAGACCTTATTACCACTGAAAGAGTCGTGTGTGCTGATGAATGTGGAATGGCTGGGCGTATAATTAGAATGTTCCATGTCCCAGCCAGGATGGCAGATTGGCTGAGCTGTCTTCTCATGTCAATCAGAAAGCATGTGGGTGTCACCATTTTACAGCCTGGCTTTCATACATTTGATTGTGTAAAAAGCAAATGGATGCTTAGGTTTCCTACTTTTTACATTTTTCTTATGGGAGAGACCCTAATATTGCAATAAATATGTCAAGTCAGGTCAAGTCACCTTTATTTACAGTCATGGCCAAAAATATTGGCACCCTTGCAATTCAAAAAATGCAACACTTCTCTCAGAAAATGTTTCCAGTTTCAGATGTTTTGGTATTCACATACTTATTGTTTTTGTTTGCACTGCAACAACATAAAAAAAGAGAGGAAAAGTCAAACTCAAGAATGGACTGGACAAAATTATTGGCACCTTGTCAAAATTGTAAGATATAATTGGTTTTCAAGCATGTGATGCTCCTGTAATTTGTATTTAGACACACCTGTGGCAAGTAACAGGTGTGGGCAATATAGTAATCACACTTGCAACCAGTTAAAATGGAGAAAAGTTGACTTAACCTATGTGTTGTGTGTCACACTGAGCATAGAGAATGGAAAGAAGTATAAAGAGTTGTCTGTGGATTTCGGGGAAAAAATAGTGGAAAAAGTCAAGGCTACAAGTCCATCTCCAGAGATCTTAATGTTCCTGTGTCCACTTTGCGCAATATCATCAAGAGGTTTACAGCCCATGGCACTGTAGCTAACCTCCCTGGACGTGGGCGGAAGAGCAAAATTAATGAAAAATTACAACAAAAGATTGTTTGAATTGTGTATAAAGAACCAGATTAATTTCCAAACAAATTCAAGCTGATCTGCAGACACAGGGCACAACAGTATCAGCTTGCACTATCCTTCGCCTTCTGAATGAAAAGGGATGGTATGGTAGGAAACCCAGGGGGACACCACTGCTGACACAAAGGCATAAAAAAGCAAGCCTGGAGTTCTGAAATAGCCAGCAATGAGTCCAGATCTGAATCCCATAGAACACCTGTGGAGAGATCTTCAAACAGCAGTTGGGAGAAGGCATCCTTCAAATCTGAATGACCTGGAGCAGTTTGCAAAAGAAGAGTGGTCCAAAATTCCAGTAGAGAAGTGTAAGAAACTCATTCATGGTTACAGGAAGCGATTGATTTCAGTTGTTTTTTTCCAAAGGAGATGCTACCAGATATCAAGTTAAAGGTGCCAATAATTTTGTCCAGTGCATTTTTGGGTTCTGTGTGGAATTGTATCAGATTTGACTTTTCTTCTCTGTATTTTTGTGTTGTTCCAATGCAAACAAAAAACAAAACAAAACAAAACAAAACATGTGAGTACCAAAACATTTACAACTCCAACAGTTTTCTGAGAGAAGGGTTACATTTTTTGACAGAATTGCAAAGGTGCCAATATTTTTGGCCATGACTGTATATAGAGCTTTTAACAATACAGATTGTGTCAAAGCAGCTTTATGGTATTAAACAGGAAAATTGTGTTTTTCAAATTGGTATGTTTCTCTGGGCCATAAAGAAATGTAGAGCTGAGTATCATAAGCATAACAGTAAAAACTAACACCATGTTCCCTCATGATATCTTTCATGGGTAGCATGTAAAGCGTAAAAAGTAATGGTCCTAGTACCGAGCCCTGAGGTACTCCATACTGCACATGTGATTGATATGATACCTCTTCATTCACTTTTCTGTGTCAGTCTCCATCACACATTCACTCAGGAGCCAGCGTTCTAACGTAGAAACTGAATACGCTGCACCTTGTTTACAAGCAGAGGAATTTAGATTGAACCACTGATGGCTTTAGCTGCCTTTCTGGGCCTTGAACGTGTCAGTTGTGTTGCTGTCTATGCAGGGTCAGAAAGCTTTTGGATTTCATCAGAAATATCTTAATTTGTGTCCCGAAGATGAATGACGGGTTTGGAACGACATAAGGGTGAGTAATTAATGACAGAATTTTCATTTTTGGGTGAACTAACCCTTTAAATCAGCATTTTGAGCCAGACGTAATACATAGAGGTAGTTTTAAAGCTTTGGCTGCACAATGTGCTTTCTAGAAGTCTACACATATAAGCAAACTGGATATCAGATGGGAAAAAATCGAGTCTTCTGCCAGTCATAGTTCCACCCAATCCAAACCCTCCCAAACTGCACACAGTCTGCCGTCTGGGACTCTCAAGCACAGTTCAGCAGTCACACACCCGAATCTGAGTGAGACGGTCTGTTTAATGTGCTGGACTTGACTTAACCTTTGCCGAATTGAGTCTATAACATTGCGTCACTGTTTGCTGCAATATTTGCACTCGTGTTCTCTCAAATCTCTGTACTGAAATGGAAATCACAGACAGGTGTTCTTTCATTTTATTTACACATTGTTCACATCTTACAGCCATCTCTTGGCACTATAACAAAAGTACAGGTAAAAGAAAATCTCCACTGTAGTAAAGAAAAAGACTTGGCTGAATTTCCAACCTGTCTTGCAGATGACATAAGTAGGTCAGCCGCATATCATGCATGTTTTTTAGAAGAAAAAAAATCAAACTTTCAGTCCTAGTAGTGTCCAAAAAATACATAGGGGAATTCACCAAGAATAAATTATGACCGACACAAACATTTTGCAAGTTTTCTTGTGAGTGCTTGGTTGTGGAGGATGCACACTACCATTTGAGAGTTTGGGGTCAATAAGATTTTTAATGTTTTTGAAAGTTTTATACTCACCAAAGCTGAATTTATTTGATGAAAATACAGTAATTTAAAGTAATATAGGGGAATTTTGACCATTTTTAATTAAAAAAAAGCCACCTTTCCCTTTGTGCCAAAAGCTGAATTTTTAGCATCATTACTCCTGTCTTCAGTGTCACACAATCTTTCAGAAATCATTTTAATATGCTTATTTGCTGCACAAGAAAAAATTCTTATCATCAGTGATGAAAACGTGATTATTTGGTATAGAATTTTTTGCACTTTTGATCATTTTAATGCCCCAGACTTTTTACACAGTATTTGTTTAGACATACAGTTGAGGTCAAAAGTTTGCACTCCCCTTTCATATACAACTATTACAGAAGGTTCAAACACTCACTGATGCTCCAGAAGGACAAACCATACATTAAGAGCCAGGGGTTAAAACTTCTGAACAGAATGGAGATGTGTACCTTTTTCTTATTTTGCCTAAATATCATATTTTTTTCATATAGTACTGCCCTTTAGAGGCTACAGAAGATAGTTACATGTTTCCCAGAGGACAAAATAAGTTACATTTACCCTGATCTTCAAATTCAAAAAGTTTTCACACCCCAGCTCTTAATGCATCATGTTTTCTTCTGGAGCATCAGTGAGCATTTGAGCCTTCTGTAATAGTTGCATTTAAGTCCCTCAGTTGTCCTCAGTGTGAAAAGGTGGATCTCAAAATCATACAGTCATTGTTGGAGAGGGTTCAAATACACAAAAATGCTGGAAAACCAAATAATTTGTGGGACCTTAAGGATTTTTCTGAAGAACAGCAGGCAGTTTAACTGTTCAGGACAAACAAGGGACTCATGAACAATTATCACTAAACAAAAAGCACAGCTGTGGATCATTCAGGTAACAACACAATATTAAGTATCAAGCGTATGTAAACTTTTAAAAGGGGTCATTTTTATAAATTCAACTATTATTTTGTCTTTTGGACTATATGTAAACATCTTTTATGTGAAATATCTTATTCAAGTCAGCACTAAATAAACAATAACTTGCATTTTGTATGATCCCTCTTATTTTGGTAAAATAATTAACATTTTTAATGATTCTGAAAGGGGGATGCAAACTTTTAACCTCAGCTGTAGATTTAAAGCTTTAAACTGATGCAAAAATATTTACAGTAAAATGACAAGTCCACACTTTAGCATTGTGCAGTTTCATAACTGAATCACTGTGTTCATAGCCACGCCCCCAACCCACACCATTGGTTGAGCAAGCATATCTGTTATCAGGCAGGACAGGATGCTTAAACATACAGATGAATATTTTGGTAGCTCCACAGAGATGTGTTGTTTACACTTCTCAGTTGAGTCAACCGATAAATAGCTCACTTGTTACTTTATAGTTGTTTCTGCACATTAAGCTAGAACAGAAGAAAGTAAGTCAGACAACAGGTTTAACACTGAGATGACAGAGGTGTCAAGATTTTGATTTAAAAAGACAGTCAGCTTAATTAGTGCAGTTAAACCTGGCACAGGAAATCACTGAGCTGTAGATGTAGGCAGTGGGTTAAAAATGGGAATTCTTGCTGATAAGTGCTTATCCGTGCCAGTGGCTTGGGGTGCTCCGTTTATTGCCCTTTTGGCAGCACAGCACCTGGCTGTTTCTTGGGCATCACTATCACCTCAGAGTCCAACACTGCCAGGCTGTTACAGTAGGCACAGTGTCTTCGTTAATACTTCTTTAGAAATTGCATATATCAGCAGTTTTTGCCTGCGACATGTCTTCATAACCAAAACACATCGAGCCATATGATATCTGTGCACATGATTGATTTGCACGACGATGCTGTTTATGCATGCACAGGATTCAGAGAATGTCATTGATTTGGTGAACATCATCATGACACGCATATCGTCGTCTTTAATACATTTACAGATTTTGATCTGTCTGATCAAATGCATCCGCTCAGAATTGTAATCAGCTAAATGAAGTGCAGAATTAATGATTCATGCACGATGAAATATTGCACTAATTGCCTGCTGCCAGTTTACACTTTGGAAGCCACCAAAATGCACTTTTCTCATCATCTGTGTGTACGAGACTGTGCAGTTTGGCTGAGTGCCACTCAGAATGCCACATGGTTCCAATGACCTTTTCCAGACCTTGTTGTAGAAGGAGGAGTACCCCACCTGTCAATACTGATTTTCATGGACCACTTCTTTTCACCTTTCCTGTGTTAACCAGAGTGAAAAAGAAACTGGCCTGCAAGGTTTCAAATGCCCAATAAATGTGATTTTGCAGAAAAGAACAAATTGTTTTGCTAATAGCAGCTTATTTATTTCTCACTATTAGTATTATTTCTAATAAAAAAATCTGTTGTCAGACTGCTCAAAATATTCATTTATTCTTGATATTTTGTGAATATTTATCATTAAAGTGATAGTTCACCCAAAATGAAAATTCTGTCATTAATTACTCACCCTCATGTTGTTCCAAACCCATAAGATCTTTGTTCATCTTCACAAAAATTAAGAGAGCTTTCTGACAGCATAGACAGGAACGCAACTACCACGCTCAAGGCCCACTTAGATATTAAGGATATTGTTAAAAAGGTCCTGACATGAGAAATCAAATTTGCCTTGATCTTTTGGCTTATAAGAGGCCTTTGTACCATTAAAACATCCTGCAAGTTTCATAGCTTAAAACGTCCTCCTCACTGTAAACAGCATTTATTTACTCAAGCCCCAAAAATGGTTTGTTTGGATCTGGTGTGCAAGATGACATCACCCGGGCACTAACATTTGCATAAACACTACGCAGGAGCCATACAAACAAGCATCATATCTGTATATTTCTCTACATTAGAAATGGAATATTAACATTTAACTTTGTGTAACTTAACAAAAAAAAATTGCATCACCTTGAACATCTTTTTTTGATTTTTTCCTCATTTAATTTTCAGGCTGCGCAGCAGAGGTGGCACTGAAAGCGGCACCCCTTGCTAAGCACGAACACAAAAACCCTGCTGCTTTGTCGTGGTCGACTGCTAGCGCAAGATAAAAAAGATTTTATCTCTTTGTGGCTGCTGTGTGTCATTGACCAATCAGAGGTGACTTTATTCACAACCAATCTAACAGCATTTAGCTTTTATGTGATCAAAGAACAACACGGAGGAGACATGAGGTTGCATGCTGCTACTTTGTGCTCTGCAAAAAAATTGCTTCCCTCCAGAATGTCTGCCCACCAGTCACATTTAGGCTGAGATCTATTTGTGGTAAACCTATTTTACCTGCATTTCTCCAAATGAAAACCCACACATTTTATGGAGCAATATAAGCCGTTTTATTTGGTTAATTCTGTTTTATTAGCTGTCACTTACATGCAACATGACAGTGTTAAATGCTTTAAAGGGGTCATCGGATGCCCATTTTCCACAAGTTGATATGATTCTTTAGGGCCTTAATGAAAAGTCTATAATATACTTTGGTTAAAAATTCTCAATGGTTGTGTAAAACAACACCCTTTTTACCTTGCCAAAATCAGCTCTGCAAATATCATCTCATTCTGGTCGAGGCTGCTTTAAATGCAAATGACTTCTGCTCGCCCTGCCCCTCTCTTCTCTTTGTGGAGTGACGAGCCTGTTTACTTTAGCCGCATTTAGCCACGTTTAGCCGCTAAACTTGCTAACTAGCACATTATTAGGAAAGGCGATTGCAAAGATTCATATAAAACCCTTATACTCACTTCTGCTGTAAGTGAAGCTGGATCATGAATGATTTGCGTGAACATAGACGGATATATGTAGATCGGGAGGCGCATTCCCTTCACAAATAAACGTAATCCACTGCATCTTCAGCGGATCAGATGTCGGGAGTAAATGACGACCACTACATTCATTATTACATCCAGCAACACAACATCTCAATTGCTCAGTCGGAGATATTCTTGTCTAACTTGCATCCCTGCTCTGGCATCGAAACAAAGAGGGCGGACTGTTACAGCTGATCTGAGGTAAAACACTCATGTCAATCAACTATCGTGGGAGCAGCCTCTGTCGCTGTGCGACAGGCATCTGAGAATGGCTCGATTTGAAAAAGGGGATATTATTTTTACAGATAATTAAAAACCACTGCATGGATTTTTATCATTATAGGGTAGATTTGTACATACACTGTCAACACACATTAATGTTCAAACAACATGTAAAAGTGAACTTAGCATCCGATGACCCCTTTAATATGCACTTTTAACCAACAACATGTAAAGTCAATGAAGCGGGGAACCAATTTAAACAAAATGTTATATCCAAATATATTCTTAAAGGCGTAGTTCACCCAAAAATGAAAAATTTGTCATTAATTACTCACCCTCATGCCTTTCCAAACACGTAAGACCTTCATCTACAGAACACAAATTAAGATATTTTTGATGAAATCCAAAGAGCTTTCTGACCCTGCATAGACAGCAACACAACTGACACGTTCAAGACCCAGAAAGTTAGTAAGGACATCGTTAAAATAGTCCATGTGACATCAGTTGTTCAACCATAATGTTATGAAACTACGAGAATACTTTTTGTATGCAAAGAAAACAAAAATAATGACTTTATTCAACAATTTCTTCTCTTCCGTGCAGTGTTGGCAAGTTTGCGGTTTTCCGACGGAAATGGGCTACTTTAACACTGTTGCCGTGGGTTGTTTTTGATGTCCGCGGGTTGAAGCGACCCCAATAACGTCATATTTAACCCCTGAAATACGAATTTACCAGGGGAACCCCAACAAAAAGAGTGAAGAGTGTTGTGAAAACCTGGAAACCCTGTTTCCGTGTCAGTCTTCGCCGCACAAGAGTACCACGACGTATGCGCATGTCAAAAGCTACTAATATGTATCATTCAGGTACTAATATGTACCTCTGAGGTACTAATATGCACGCTTTAGGGGTATATAAGGTACAAACCAGGTATAATTTTGCCCACGTAATCTTAACTGCAATATATTCTTCAATGCATGAATGACTTTGCATTGAACAAAAGCAGCCTCAAGCATTGTGGTGTACAAAATGTGTATTACATATATCTAGCCTATCACATACCACAAAAAATACCCTTGTCTCAACTCCACTGTGATTATAACACAAAAAAGGATGTGAGTCATGTGACAGTCATTCTCTCTTTCATGTTAATGCAATCATCTAGGAACAAAAGCAGTAAAACATGAGCTCACATTGACAGCTGTTATCTGAGATGAATATGTATGCGCACACTCGCTCGGCGGTTACATAGAGCTGCACAAGAATGCTCGAGAAGGGCACATGCTCACACATACACACACACACATACACACGCCTGTGGCTACTCTGTGATCAAAGAGCTCGGCACTTTCTTTAATCACTTCTACATGTATAAGATATTCCGGAAGGATCCTGCTTGGCTTGCGACAGGCTGTGGCGAACGCTTTGCATGTCTGACCTGACTGATCGATAAGTTATTAAAGAACAACCTCTTGGAGGCTCGTCGATTAATTCAGGGCTGTCAGGCTGCGGTTGCCCAGGCCGTGTTCTGCTCCGAGGATCCTCCCGCGGTCCCGGACGACCTTACGCTCGCTCTCCCTTCCTCATCAGCCACATGCGGGTGCATTAACGGGGCTGACGGGGCAAGGTAGTCGAGGGAGATTTAACGGGATTTCAGCTGTCCAACTTGGTATTGATTAAATCAAGTTGTGCAGTAAACATCAGAAAGTCGCTTTAGAGTGCATTTCATATGCAAGTATGTGCAAATGTAATGTTAATGTTTGTTTATGCTTGCAGAAGAGAAGAAATTGTTGAATAAAGTCAATCTCTTTGTTTACCACTGGTTGAACCACTTATGTCACATGGACTATTTTAACAATGTCTTTACTATCTTTCTCTGCCTTGAACGTGGTAGTTGCATTGCTGTCTGTGCAGGGTCAGGAAGCTCTCGGATTTCATCAAAAATATCTTAATTTGTGTCTCGAAGATGAACACGACATGAGGGTGAGTAATTAATGGCAGATTTTTTTTTTTTGGGTGAACTAGCCTTTTAAGGATGCAGTGCTGCAGCTTACTTGGAAAGATGTTTAGTTTGCAACAGCAGTGTGAAGTGTGTGTGTGTTCTCAGGCGGAGGAAGGATAACACATCAGAAATCTCAGCCTGACTTAACGCCTGCCACTTTCATCCAACCTGCAGTAACAAGATCAGCTCTCCAGCCTCTTCCTTGCCTTCACCTTGCCAGACTTTGCAGACGTTTCTTTGCACCTGGGAATAAACATACAGTACAATACAGTAATTCATACTTTTTCTTTGCTTCTCTTTCAATCAGGGATATTCCCACTTATGTAATAAATAAGCATCTGTTGAAAAAAAGGTTTCCAAGATAGTGGGCGAGATGTGAGAAATATGTGGCATGGTTTATCATTTTCTGTCAGAAATGGGAAAACATTTTTTCTGTCTTATGTTGTTTCTTATTGCAAAGTCTTTTAAATAATTACATTTTTGTAACAGAATTCAAACAACAAATGTTGTTTTGACATTTTGACCAGTCATCTCTTCCATTATACAATTTCGAGTTTATACATTCAAGGTCAAAAGTTTACACCCCCCCTTTCAGAATCATTAAAAAATGTAAATTATTTTACCAAAATAAGAGGGATCATACAACATGTTGTTGTTTATTTAGTACTGACCTGAATAAGATATTTCACATAAAATATGTTTACATATAGTCCACAAGAGTGACCCAGTTCAAAAGTTTACATACACTTGATTCTTAATAATGTGTTCTTACCTAAATGATCTGTGTTTTTTTGTTTAGTGATAGTTGTTCATGAGTCCCTTGTTTGTCCTGAAGTTAAACTGCATACTGTTTTTCAGAAAACTTCTTCAGGTCCCACAAATTCTTTGGTTTTCCAGCATTTTTGTGTATTGCAACTATTACAGAAGGTTCAAACGCTCACCGATGCTCCAGAAAGAAAAAAACATGCATTAAGATCCGGGGGTGAAAACTTTTGAACAGAATGGAGGTGTGTACTTTTTTCTTATTTTGCCTAAATAATATATATTGTTTTTTCATTTAGTACTGCCCTTCAGAAGGTACAGAAGATAGTTACATGTTTTCAAGAAGACAAAATAAGTTAATTTACCCTGATCTTCAAATTCTTAATACATTGTATTTCCTTCTGGAGCATCAGTGAGCGTTTAAACCTTCTGTAGTAGTTGCATATGAGTCCCTCAGTTGTCCTCAGTGTGAAACGATGGATCTCAAAATCATACAGTCATTGTTGGAAAGGGTTCAAATGCACAAAAATGCTGAAAAACCAAAGAATTTGTAGGACCTAAAGGATTTTCTGAAGAACAGCAGGCAGCTTAACTGTTCAGGACAAACAAGGGACTCATGAAAAACTATCACTAAACAAAAAACCACAGCTGTGGATCATTCAGATAACAACACAGTATTAAGAATCAACGGGGTGTAAACTTTTGAAGCAGGTCATTTTTTATAAATTCAACTATTATTTTGGAGAGGAGGAACTGATGTCTTGTTTCTCTCTCCTTTATCAAATCTCTCCTTGTTCCTCTTACTTTGAGGATCAGACCTAAGAGTCAAAACCCTAGAATGAGTGTAGGCCTATCTATCAGCGCTCTGAAATAACAGCTCCGACCGCTGACCCATTCAAACTGATCAAAAGTCCACAACGTCTCCACCACAAGTGCCATCACTCCACAGCCACGATGAGACAGGAGGAGAGAAGCACTCAGTAAGAGGACAATCCCTCATAATCTTTAGATTTCCTTTATTGAGCGTCGAGCTGAGTTTCGGCCATCATGCGTGCTTGACACAGTGTAGTGATTTCTCACTGGATATTTGCCACAATTGCAGCAGCCACATCTGACAGAGATGGAGAGAATATTGTTTAAGGGTGAGAGGGATAGATTTATCGTCCGGCCCGACATCAGAGCAGAGAGGGATGTGATAGATGGACTAATACTCTTTCTGTCCTCTCCGCTCTCGAGTTGAAGCTTCAGACTCGAGTTTGATTCGCGACTGCTGGGATATTTAACCGTCTGAATGCAGCGTTGGGAATCTGAACATCTCGTTTAGATGCTTATTTTATACCGAGGTTGAGACCTTAGTTCAGGCCGTTGGAATTTTGTGCATTTTTGCTCTAGTTAGCTATACTCCTAGAGGATTATAAAACCGGACCATAATAGAATCAGAAGACCACATTCGGTGGTAACTGTTTCTTCATGACAGTTTTAGGGGAAATAAATATGTGTGGTTTCTCCAGACGAGGTCAGAAGGTAGAGAGAAGGAGTGTGTGAATGAGAGATCAAGTGCGATCAAATGAGAGGCGAGAACATTCCGATAAATTGATGCGATGGGGCCGGCACCAGTCCGACACAGAGGGAGCATTGATTGGTCTGTGATGTTCTGATGAGACAGTCAGAGTCTCTTCTGTGCCAAGATCTGGTTCTTTAAAGACCTGTTCTTATAGACTATTAGCACTAGTATCTACTAAAGGAGAAATAATATACCTACCTGACAAAGTCTATTACTTAGCCCGACCTATTAATGAACATGATGAGCCAACTAATGTAGTTCAGCAGCTGGTTTTAAAACATGGGATGAAATGTTTTAACCCTCATGTTCTGTGGACTGACTTTACTGTTTTTGTATTTGAAGTCCCTGAAAAATAATTATTCTTCAGTGACCTCAAATTGCCAAATATTTCTGTGGCTTTATCCCTATGTTTGTGCTTTTCCACAGAAATGTGGTTGATAGCTATTTTAGCTTTGTATTGTTTCTGTTTGGTGTCAATTTAGCAGAAATTAAAAATGTAGCATAGAAAATGTCATTGCATGTATGATTGATGTATTTCTTAGGTCTGCAGCAATGCAAAATGTATTTATTTATTTATTTGTTATATAATTATTAGATAATTCTGTCTGCATTTTTATTTATTTATATAGCAGAAGCTTTTGGTTTTTGGCTCTTGATAATTCAGTGGTAAGTATGTTTTTCATATCAGTAATTTGACCTGGTTTTCTAAGGAAAAAAAAAAATCAAACCAAGACTTTTGTTCATGGAAAAATATCAGATTTATCATATCCATTAAGACCTACAGTATACTTAAATACGGAAAACTACAGAAATAACTTAAAGGGCTGGTTTATGGATGATGAAGATCCTTTATTATGTAAGCTGTGTTTTGTTTGTGAACGTGAGGAGGGATTTAATGGTTCCTATAACACCTCGATTAACCTGCCGTTCAAAGGTCTGTGTTCCTGTTTGCTGGGCCAATTGAGGTTGTCCTGTGATAATTATTATGCCTTGATCCAACGTCAAAATTTTCTAGTTTTTTTTGCTAATTGTTTTTTTTCTTTAAGTACAGTTACAATATGAAAGCAAGTTATTTTATTTAGCAAGCGGTGTTGCCTTTATAATGAACCATAGGGATGGACTATATGACCGCGAATCAAAATCTCGATTAATTGAACATTTTACCTCGATTACGATTAATGAACTATTATTTTTTATTTTTTTAAAGCACAGAATGCCTACTCTTATTTTATTGTTTCATACAAAGTTTTTTTTTCAAGATTCATTATTTTATTTTATTTCATACAAGTTTTTTTTTATGATTCATTATTTTATTTTATTATGTTTTATAGAATTTTTTTTCAAGATTCATTATTTTATTTAATTTTATTTCATACAAGTTTTTTTATGATTCATTATTTTATTTCATTATTTTTCATAGAATTTTTTTCAAGATTCATTATTTTATTTTATTTCATACAAGTTTTTTTATGATTCATTATTTCATTTTATTATGTTTCATAGAACTTGTTTTCAAGATTCATTATTTTATTTTATTTTATTTTACTTCATACAAGTTTTTTTGATTCATTATTTTATTTTTATGATGTTTTATACAAAGTATTCCCCAAAATTCTTTTTTTATTGAGTTTCATACAAACCTTTTTTTTTTTGAGATTCTTTATTTTATTTTATTTTATTTTATTGACTTTTCTCAGAATTGCAAGTTTATATATTGCAATTGTGAAATTGTGTAAACCGAAGTTGAATTTATTTTAGTGTTTCAAGCAGTTTTTTTTTTTTATGATTCATTATTTTATTTTATTGTTTCATCAAAAAAATTTTCAAGATTCATTATTTTATTTTATTTTATTTTATTTCATACAAGTTTGTTTTATGATTCATTATTTTATTTTATTTCATACAAGTTTTTTTATGATTCATTATTTTATTTAAATTTCTTATTTTATTTTATGATGTTTCATACAAAGTTTTTCTCCAAGTTCTTTCATACAAAGTTTCATACAAAGCTTTTTCTTCGAGATTCTTTGTTTTATTTTATTTTTTTATTTTATTTATTTATTGACTTTTCTCAGAATTGCGAGTTCACAATTTTTTCAGAGTTGTTTATATCTCGCAATTGTGACTTTTTTCCCAGAATTGCGAGTTTATATCTTGCAATTATGACTCTTTTTTTCAGAATTGTGTTTATATTTCGCAATTGTGACTTTCTTCTCATAATTGCGAGTTTATATCTCACAGTTTTGAGAAGGTGAGTCAGAATTGTGAGATATAAACCTGCATGTGCGAGAAAACAATTCTGAATTGTGAGATACAAACTCGCTTTTGCGAAAACAACAGATTGTAATGACGTGCATTTCCACAGTTATTAAAATAGCAGTGTGAATCTAGCATTTATTTATTCATGCATTCATTCATTTAAATGCAAGGGTTCTGAGAACCCTGAAAATGTGTCCATATCATGTTTTTTCCTCTTGAAGTTTGAATGGATCTTTATTCATGAAAAAATATAGCCATCTTTTTATTTTATGTTGGGTGGTCCCTCACAACGAGATATTTGGGGGTCAGAAAGCTTGAAAACCCCTGCTCAAAACCAAACAGCCACACCCTGCAAAGCACAATTAATCAAGTAAATGGCTGAATTAATTCTACAAGACATTTTCCAGACATTTGACACGGTAAAAGAGGTGTTGTTGTCTTACAAGGGTTTTTTGATAAAGATTTATTGCCAATACAAGTAGCAGCCTTGTTCTCCGTGACGGCATCGCACACCTCAGTGGCTGCTCAGGGCAGATTGTGTAAATCTGTTACGAGACGGCGTTATTAACTCTATTTTCTTTCCTCCTATCCACACATTGTCACCTGTTCAACCTTATTTCAGCTTAAGTGCCTCTTAATCATCCCATTCCCAGGCTGATAGATATCCCCCTCTCCTCGCGCGGCCCCCTCCGTCTGTAAGTCTCTCTTTTCGCTTGCGAATCCTCTGAGGATGTAACTTTCTGATTATATGCCGAACGTCTCTCTGTCCAATCGGGGCTTCTGAGAGCTTCTTACTAACAATCCCAGAGGAAAAGAACCGATCTTGAATACATACGCGTGTCGAGAGCTGCCCGCTGCATAGCTAACCAAATAGCTAAAGCTACTAAATTGGGGGTAAACAAAACTTTTGGTATTCTTTGATATGTAGGTTTCTCTCACACGCTTGTTACCTACATGATTTCATTACCTCCGCCTAGGCCAGGCCTCCATAATGTGTTCGCAGTCTAAGCAGGCAGTCATTATCCACAGAAAATGGCTTAATTATTCAGGCAAGGTTTTTCGACTGCATGGGAGAGAAACATATGTTACGCTTAACAACGGGGGGAAGTTTGGAGCCCGAGCAGCCAGGCTGAAACAGCTGACGGAGCCAGTGCACGCGTAGGGCTTTCCCTGGGAAAAGCAGAGCAGGCAATAATCTAACTATAATTAAGGCCTATAAACCATGTCAGGCTGCCATTAGACCAAATGGCTTGCAACCAATCAGCTATGACATTAATGGCATCGGAGCTTCGTAAATCATGTGTGTTATAATAAGAGAATCTGTTTAAGCATTTCTGTTTTACACCTTTACCACTTTTTTGTGCTCTTTTCACAGGAATGTGCTCTTTCCACTGTTAGAACACTAAATTGCAAATCTCAGTATATTCAGTGTTATTTCAGCATATCTGCAAAGCTGTTCGTAGCAGATGTTTTAAAGATGTTTTATGTCTCATACAAAGTTTCTTTTTTCAAGATTTATTTTATTTTGTTTCATACAAAGTTTTTCCCAAGATTTATTTTATTTTAGTTTAGTTTATGTTTCATACAAAGTTTTTTTTTTCAAGATTCATTATTTTGTTTTATTATGTTTCATAGAAAAATTTCCCAAGATATGTTATTTTATTTTAATGGTTTTTATTTTATTTTATACATTTTTTCAAAGTATATTTTTTATTTTTTTAATGTTTCATAAAAAGATTTGCCAGAATATTTTATTTTATTTTAATGTTTTGTTTTATTTTTCATACAAAGCCAAGATTTTTCCAAGATTAGTTATTTTATTATTTTATCTTCTGATGTTAATTTTTTCCCCAATATTATTTATTTTATTTTTTCAAGGTTTATTTTTACAATTTTATTATGTTTCATTGAAAGTTTTTTCCCCTCAAGATTCATTATTTTATTTTATTTTATTTTATTTTATGCTTCATACAATGTTTTTGTCCAAGATTCATTATTTTATTTTATTTTATTTTATTTTATTTTATTTTATTTTATCTTCTGATGTTTCATACAATTTCCCCCCAATATTCTTTATGTTATTTTATTTTATTTTTATTATTTTTATTTATTATTCTTTTTATTATTATATCTTATTTTTTCATATTTTATATATTTTATTTTAAGTTTCACACATAGCTTTTTTCCAAGATTCTGATGTCTCATACCATTTTTCCCCAATATTTTTTATTATTTCATTTTATTTTATTTTATATAAAGCTTTTTTCAAGATTCATTATTTTATTGTTTCATACAATGTTTTTTTTTAAGATTCTTATTTTATTTTTTTTTTTTTAAAAAACTTTTTTTATAATAATCTTTTATATATACATAATATTTTAATTTCCGTAATGTAACATTGGCCTCCAAAAATGGTTATTAAAAAAAATAATGCCTATATTATATATATCCCTTGATATTGTTTTTGGACATTTGTACAGATTAGCATTAATTATTGTGATAAGAGTCGCATAAGGTACTAATATTTTAATTTCTGTTTTGTTGTCACAAATGCTTTCACTCAAATAAGAAATAGGACTTACTGAATGACACACATAAATATTTTATGAAAAAAAAAAAAATCACATTATTTATTTATTTGTTCATTTAATCATCCTGAGCTTTTCTTTAAACTTACTGTATATCTAATACCTTCTCAGTTAAGTTAACTGGTTGAGTCAGACCTAAAAGACCTCGGAAATTGTATTAGTTTTACCAGCGTCGGTGTGTACTGGTCTGCTTCATGTTGATCGGACTCTTCGATAACACATAAAAAATGGGCCATGCTGAGAGAAATGAACAGCAGGGTAAGAAAAAGTGTGCTTGGCCTATTATTCACCTCTAGTGGTGCTTTTTAGGGCAAAAATACACTTTAATTCATCACCATGGAAACAAGGGAACATTCCTTTCCTGGCACTTGGGGTGTTAGTTAAGGTGTTCTTGGTCTTTTCATGTGTTAATAAAAAAAACACCAAAAAGCTATTATGTCTAGTTCATGGTTTAGATCTTAGGAAATGTGACCTAGGTCAAGAATACAGAGGTTTATTGCAAACAACACAATGAAAAAAACAGTTATTAAGTTACACCAGAACTCTGTTATTATCTTTAATCAACATTGGGTTTGCAAACGAGTTCACTGGCATCTGAATTATTGCCACGCTCAGCAGCATCAGTAAAGTGCACCAGGGGAATCTGCTTCCAAAAAAACATGCTGGCTGGTTTACTCAGCAGATTATTTTAACAGACAGTATTCTTAATGGAAAATGTGGATCCAACCCAGCAGCATCTTCATGGCCTTCCGGCCTTCTCTGTGTCTGACATGCATTGATTCAGCTTTAAGTTCTCGCCAAAAATGGACTGGTTAAAGGTACCGGGCCTGTAGTGTCAGCACTCTAAGTTGTAAAGTACATTCACCTGCTTTTGTACTCACCAAAGCACTTCTATGAGTTATGAGTAATAAATAGGTACTTTAACTTATTTAGCAACATAAATTTATGAAACAACTAAATGGAGTTTATGTTGTTGCACAATGTCTTATAGGAAGTAACACTATATTTATGTAGTTAATATTACCAATATTGTCAAATTGATTAATCGCAATTAATTGTACCCAAAATAAATTAAATTAACTGTTTTTACATAGTATATGTGTGTGTACTTTGTATCTTTATTCGTGTGTATACATATATATATATATACACAGTACACACACATATACTATGTAAACACAAACTTTTATTTTGTATACGATTAATCACGTTAATCGATTTGACAGAACTAGTACTTAAAAATGTTTATTAAATTTGACTAACTAATAAAGTTTCTTTTATTTTATTATTTTACTTTATTTTATTTATTTTTTGCCAGTTGGTGTGTGGGAAAAAATATTCACAGTGCAACTGCTCAAACTGAAAGGTTTGAAAGGATCTTTTATTTTGCAATTTCTCTATCTGTAACATTGGCTTTATTAATGTATATGTAAATATTTCTTAAATATACATTTAAATATGCACAGTAAACACATATACTATAAAACACATACTTTTATTTTGGATGTGATTAATCACGATTAATCAATTTGACAGCACTAGTAGTTAATAATGTTTATAAAATTAGATTAATAGAGTAAAATTCATATGTATATATAATTATACACAGTACACACATATACTATGTAAACACAAACTTTTATTTTGGATGCGATTAATCACGATTAATCAATTTGACAGCACAAGTAGTTAAAATGTTTATCAAATTAGATTAATAAAGTAAAATTCATATGTATAAATACATTACACAGTACACACACATATATTGTGTAAACCAACTTTTATTTTGCAAGCGATTAATCACGATTAATTGATTTGACAGCACAAGTAATTAACAATGTTTATTAAATTAGATTGATTAAAAGAGTAAAATTCATATGTATATATATATATACATATAAATATACACAGTACACACACATATACTATGTTAACACACTTTTATTTTGGATGTGATTAATCACGATTAATCGATTTGACAGCACAAATAGTGAATAATGTTTATTAAATTAGATTGATTCATAGAGTAAAATTCATATGTATATATAAAGGTAAATATACACAGTACACACATATACTTTGTAATCACATACTTTTATTTTGCAAGCGAGTAATCGCGATTAATCGATTTGACAGTACTAGTAGTTAATAATTTTTATTAAATTAGATTGATTAAAAGAGTAAAATTTTGGATGTGATTAATCACAGTACACACACATATACTATGTTAACACACGATTAATCGATTTGACAGCACAAGTAGTTAACAATGTTTATTAAATTAGACTGATTAAACTAAAATTCATATATATATATATATATATATATATATATATGAATATACACAGTACACACACATATACTAAGCAAACACACTTATTTTGCATGTGATTAATCTAAATAAATCGAATTGACAGCACTAGTAGTTAATAATGTTTATTAAATTACATTTATTAATAAAGTAAAATTCATATGTATATATATTATATATAAATTTATATATATATATATATATATTAGAATTTTTTATAGATTTGTAATATATTTAATATAAATATAATATATACATTTATTATATATAAATTTAAATATAACAATAATAATTTGTATTAATTTTATATTAATATACACAGTACACACACATATACTATGTAAAAAACTTTTATTTTGCAAGTGATTAATCACGATTAATCGATTTGACAGCACTAGTAGTTAATAATGTTTAATAAATTACATTTATTAATAAAGTAAAATTCATATGTATATATGCATATTAATATACAGTACACACACATACTTTGTAAACACAAAAGTAGTGCTAGTAGTTAATAATGTTTATTAAATTAGATTGATTAATAAAGTTAAGTCATCTTTCATTCTTTCTTTCTTTCTTTCTTTCTTTCTTCCTTTCTTCCTTTCTTCCTTTCTTTCTTTTCCCTAAATCAAAGTTCATATTTTCCCCATTGCCAAATAGCCTTCCTTACTGTCAAGACCTGTTTTTCTGTTTCTGGTACGAAGTAAAAGGTTTGCTAACTTTTTTCATCCCTTGTAGCAACTGAGAAACAACCTGTGTAATTAGAGAGAAAAATGACTCTGTCTTAACAATAGTTCACTTTCAGGTCCCAGATATTTCCACATAAATCAAAAAGAGACAGATAATAACATCAGAATGTATTGATCTGAGTGAGGTAACTCTGACTTGAGCAGCAGGAAGCCCCTAAACACAATCTAAAGGTATTGAAGCATTTTACAGATTACACTGTATCTTATTGAATAAGAGGATTTGGAATTGAGGAATTGTATTTTTCAAGAGAAATAGTTATATTAATGCTAACCGATATAGGTAATGTAATTCATTGTGGCACAAAAATGCATTTAGAATTTTGTCTAATATACCAATGTTTGTTTTTCCTCGCAGGGTCAACATTCATAGCAATATCTGTCTCTATCTGCACACCGGGGGTTCGTATATGCCGACTGGAGCTAATGATGAGGTGGGATTTAACTCCTTTACAGGCTGTCGTGAAAACCATAACCAAACGGATTGCGGTCTGCTTAAGACTCTGTTCAGAAATCATTGCTAAGCTTAGGATGAAATGAAGAAAATAGGTCTCTGGGTCAAAGTTGGTGACTCGGTCATTCCAGTGGCTTGAGCTTATTTGCGTGTTTCCTTTAAGAACGTTAAACCTACATGATGCGCTATCCTGTGCAGCAGAGAGAGCGTGAACCTGGATGGCATTACTAGCCGAGATCAAATCCAAACATTATTCCACCAGCAGGCATTTCTTGATTGAGTATTGACAGCATGCAATTACTCTCTCGAGCGCTGATTGACTTCTCGTTAGAGGATGTCTGATGAAGGATTCACTGAGCTGATTCCAAGTAAATGTCTTGCCTCACAGCAAGTGTTTTGCAAGGTCAAATCTCAGCAGCCATTCTGTTTACACTGCACAAAATAAAAGGATTTTGCTTGAAATCCTAAAAGCAGTTCCATTTTCAATGCAAGTGACTGTTTGCATAATAGTGAAGATTCTTGATCTTGATAGTGAAAAATGCATGACCATATTCTTAAATATACAGCGTCCATAATGCTGTAAATGTACTTATTTATACATCTGGTCCTTGAATCTAATTGGTTGAGAGGAATGTAATATTCTGGTTATATCATTTTACGGTTTGTATCACTCCACTTGCTGCATTTCTTCCAGCGAGTTTCATGGTAGACGCCTAAATCCACTATAATTTTATAAAAAATACTGTTTTTGCATCACAGAATGTTGTTTTAAGAATTTTTAGGCAAGAATGTACTTGTTTAGGCTTCAAATATGCAGTTTTTAATAAAGATAATGTCTATTTGAACATTTTCTCCAATGTTTTTGGAGATTGGAGCTCCAGGGCATCAGCAGGCATTCAGCACTCATGAACCCGCCGAGAGCAACCTTACCTCGGCCAGATCTTTTGTAATTTTGCCGCTGGCTCTGATATCTCTATAGTGGTTAAACATGAGATATAATTTGTTTTGGGTAAATCTAATGGGGCTGTCTTTGGTCTCATTCGTCTATTATTTGTTCCAGAGCAAATAGTTTTGTCTGAGGGGAAAATCTTATCACGTTTTATGACACAACAATGCTGTGTCAGAGCACTGCCTTTGTACTTTATGATGGCTGTTATTGTTTATTAAATATTATTCAATAAATAATTTTTATATTTTAAATTTTTTTTATAATAGTAGTATTTAATAATAGTTTTTAGTATTGGGGAACAGTGTGTGTTTTCGTGATGGTGATTTTAGTTACATTATTCCACCATTAGATGGCGACAGGAGACTGTGTTTACGAGCGAGCCAGCAGTAAAGACTTTTATATTGAAATGGTTGTAAACAAGGAAGTTGTTTTTACTTTCAACAACACCTTGTAAGGCGCAGCCAACAAATTGGAAATCTCCCTTAACAGATGAAAGGATAGTACGACAAAGATATCGCGTTGACACTGAGCTGAAGAATGAATGCAGGAAATCACACTCGCTTAGTCCATCTCTCTCATAATACAGTGAGCTTTTAATACAGCAATACAATAAGCTTTTAATGAAACTACTCAGCGTTCTTTCATTACTAGCTCTAAAGTGACATTTTTAATTAGCAATGGAGGCTTGGGCTCAGCTGTTAAACTGTCAACTTGAGTTTTTGAAACTGTGGCGGGAGGAAAGGGTTTTTAAAGACACTCCGTTGTTGTTTCTGATGTATTTACACACTTGTGCCGTCAAACTGTTGTATAAATGCAATATCTCACTTGTAGCCATGCGATTATAGCGGTATATTGGCACGCTGTGATTGCCTACGGCTGAATTATGTCTATAAATACTTTTTGAGACCACAGTACACTGTAACAGAGAGGAGAAACAGGTTAAAATTTAGAGCACAGAATAAAAAACTGAGACCTGGCCAGACAAAGATAACAACAGAAGTACGCCTTTTCTCATATTACTGGAGAAAATGGCCAATAAATGCATAAAAAGAGACAAATTCAAACAGAAAGCTTCCAATATTTGGCGCCCTGCATTGTGTGTATATATAATTTGTTGAATATATCTGTGGTTTGAGTTTGATTTTCAGTACATCACAGACAGGCTGGCTTTCTGGAATACCTTAAGGCTTTAAAAGTGGCAAATTTTGCAAAGTTTTATTCCAGAGAAATAAAAGCAAAAAGTCCTGGTGTGAATGAAGGAAAACTCTCAGAGGGCTCAGCGCTTTCAGTTAGACACCTGGAAGCTTTACTTCAGACATTCTGTCTGCTTTGTGATGCTCAGAGATGTTCCAAGGGATGCCCTGGAGCGAGAGCTGCCCCACCAGCACCCGACCCCACCCACTTCTGGAGGACGGCACTAGCATTTCAAAAGCCAAGCCTAATTTGAAGTATACTTCCCACCAGAGCGGCTCTGCATTAAAACCGATGACTTTCTCCTGCTTAATGTCAATAAAAAGGCTCAGGGCTGATGCACAGTGGGGGACCGGGGCTGATATTGCTTCTTGTGTGGCAGGTGCTGGTTTGGGAGGGAAAAAGTAAAGGAGGAAATATATGACACTTATTCTGTCACGCAAAATAATCTCCAGAAATGGTGCACAAAATGCCTCTTAAACAGCTTTTTTGAATGTGTAGTATTATGTTGGATCTTTGCCTTCAACTTCTGTTTACCTGTACTTTAAACAACCTGATATTAAAATGTTTACTGCGTATAGCAACAAGAAATTTCATTTGGTTGGTTATGGTAAAGTGTTGTTTTGTTAGCTGTTGTGTCGTAAACTTTAACCCAAACACTTTCAAGGAAAATGTAATTAAAGAAAATGTATTTCCAGCTTGCCTCAAATGAATAGCAGTTTCTATGGAAATGGATTTTAGTGCTTTTTTTCAGTTTTGCAGACACTAATGCAGTACATAGTAAGTAGACCTCAATAGTTCACCTCTACTTCTGTCATTTCTCCATCTGTCTACATGTGAGTCCAAGTGATGATAGAAACATAATCTTACTGGAGGCATGAATGCACTGATGGAAATATAAAGACATTTTTACTTAAGTCTTTATTGTTTATTGATGCATGAAATAATCTGACACATAAAAGAATTCATAGAGTCAGAATTAGGTCTTGCAAAATGCATTTAGTTGTGGGCTTATTTTCTCTGTCATAGCAGCATTTGCTGGTCATACATGTACAGTAACGGCATGACTGCATAGTATATGATAAGTATGATACCATTCAATCAGCTATTAAATCGCACTAATTCAGTTGTATATCATTGCTGCATATTTAGATTTCACAATGCTGGAAGCATATAAGGTCATCCGTGATTAAAATGGAAAATATTTTCATGAAGTTGCTGGTTATTCATAGACCAGAACTTTTATAAGATTGTTTACAGTATGATGATGATTAAATATTTATGAAGGGAAAGATGTAAAAAAAAAAAAAAAACCCAAAAAACTAAAGATAAACAGGAGAAATTAATCTGTTGCCAAACTTGTGCAAATTAAACTCACTGTTGCTGCTATAATCATAATAAAGATTAATTTCAGTTTCAAGATAATGGCAGGGAAAAAAGTTTTTGTAAAATATTAGGTGTTTGTAATAAAATCACAAAACACCACATGCTTTCATTAAATGTTATAGAAAAAAAAAGTTCCATAAGTACGGACAGACGGACAGACAGACGGATGGATGGATGGATGGATGGATGGATGGATGGACGGATAGAGATAGCCAGACAGGTAGTCAGAGAGACAGATAGACAGACAGATGGATGGATAGATAGATAGATATATAGATAGATAGATAGATAGATAGTCAGACGAATGGACAGACAGATAGACAGATATATAGTCAGACAGACAGATGGACGATAGACTGACGGACAGATGAACAGATAGATAGACGGACAGATAGTCAGACGGATGGACAGTAGATAGATAGATAAATAGAGGGATAGATAGTCTGACAGATAGACGGATGGACAGACAGACGGATAGTCAGACAGACGGACGGATGGACAGTAGACAGATAGACAGACAGACAGATAGATAGATTGACGGATAGACGGACGGACAGACAGACGGATGGACAGTAGATAGATAGTCAGAAAGATAGACAGATAGACAGACTGAGGGACAAATAGATAGTCAGATGGACGGACAGTAGATAGATTAATAGAGAGATAGACATACATATAGACAAGCTGAAGGACAGATAGACGGACAGATGGATGGACATATGGACAGACAGACGGATAATCAAACAGACGGACGGATGGACAGTAGACAGATAGATAGACAGATCGACGGATGGATGGATATAGATAGATAGATAGATAGATATAGATAGACGGAGGGACAGACAGATCGACGGATGGATGGACAGGCGGACGGATGGACAGTAGATAGATGGACAGACAGACAGATAGATAGATAGATGATAGATAGATAGATAGATAGATAGATAGATAAGTGCATTTTCAAAGTTAAAGTTCCTGTACTGTATATGCTGCTGCTGATCTGTTTGAATATTTATGCAAACTTTTGCATGGTTTAACCTGTACTCATTTTCTATAAAGCTAACATGCTCAGAATCATGCACTGTTATGATAGCATTTCATAGTTCTGACTTATGAGATTTATAACAAGGGACGGAGGGCAGAGGAGCTCCTCTCTGTGTGTTAAAGGGGTTGTGCAGTGCAGACCAGCATCTCCCGCTGTCCCGCTGCTGGAAATTTTCAGTGCTGATGGAACTATTGATCATGCACACATTAAAATGATGTCTACTGCTCTAAACACCAATGACAGAGAGGTACATTAATCAGAAAATCAATGGCTGTGTCAATGGGCTGCTGGGGCTTGACAATAGATTGCAGTCCAAAGACAAGAGGCCTAGAAAGCCGTTCTCTACAAAGTCAGCGACCCATTCAAACTCCAAGTGTTTATTTTAATCCACGGCGTTACATCAGACTTGGGGTATAAAGATTTTAAATACATTTAAGGAGCATCTTGCATGGAGGAGCCCAGACTCCTTCAGGGGAAATGACTTATAACCCTGCTCAGAACTGTTGCTTGTTTGACGTAAAGTAATGAGTTAATGAAGACTGAGCAATGTGTCAACGTATCACTTAAACAGCTGTAATTTGTCAGCCAACAAATTAGCTCTGTTACCAAATCTTGTGAGCTGCCCACCTAGGCGGTATTTATAGGCATTATAGGGACACTGCTTATATGAAAGCTGTTCCAAACAGTAGGCAGCTAAATTATGCTCATAAAATACCTCGTGGCTAAAATGTTAAGCAGCATTTCATGTGTGCTTCATAGATAAGGCAATCCCAGAAACCTTTTCCACTATTTTTATCCTAGTTGGCATATAGAGTGGAGCAAAATATTGATTATATATTAAATAAATGGATTTCTGTGGAATCTGTTTCCCATTTTATTATATTTTAAAATGTAATTTAGCCCTGTGATGGGAAAGCTGAATTTTTAGTACTTTATTACTCTAGTCTTTAGTGTCACATGATCCTTCAGAAATCATTCTAATATGCTGATTTATTTTATTTTATTGCAATTTTATTGCAATTTTTTTGGAAACCATGAAACAATTTTAATAGGGTTTAGTGTTTTTTTTAGTGTCACATGAACCTTCAGAAATCATTCTAATATGCTGATTTATATATATATTTTTTTTATTTCATTTATTTTATTTTGATTTTTTGGAAACCATTAAATAATTTTAATAAGGTTTAGTGTTTTTTTAGTGTCACATGACCCTTCAGAAATCATTCTAATGTGCTGACTTATTTTATTTTATTTTATTTATTTTATTTTAATTCTTTTGGAAACTTTGAATAATTTTATTTATAGGGTTTTATAGGGAAATCTTTCTAATATGCTGATTATTTTTATTTTATTTTATATTTTATTTTATTTTTTAGGGACACAATTAACACAATTAACATTTTTTAGGTTATATTTTTTTTTTAGTGTCACATATGATCCTTCAGAAATTATTCTGTGAAACCTTGACCTTGACCTATTTCTTTTTCTTTTTTTTTCTTTTTTTTATTGTCATACGATCCTTTACAAATCTTTCTAATATGCTGATTATTTTTATTTTTTTTTTTTAATTGTTTTTGGAAACCATTAAACATTTTTTTAGGGTTTAGTTTTTTTAGTGTCACATGATCCTTCACAAATTATTCTAATATGCTGATTTGTTTTATTTTATTTTACTTTATTTTATTTATCTTTTTGGAAACCGTTAAACTTTTTTTTTTTTAGTGTTTAGGTTTTTTTTTTATTAGTGTCACATGATCCTTCACAAATTATTCTAATATGCTGATTATTTTATTTTATTTTATTTTTTTAATGCTTCTACTGTCACTTTTGATACATCTAATGCGTCCTTGCTAAATAAAAGTATTTTTTTAAAAATAAAATCTCTTACTGTTCACAAACTTTTGAACCGCATTACATATAAATATCTAAAAAGCAATAATAAATTTCATAAAATAAATATTCATATTAATAAAAATTAATATAAATGTAAATGTCATTGTTGAATAGTTTTTAATTGAAAATAATTCAATTCAATTAAAAACAATTGTTTTTGTACATTTTTGGATTTGCTGTGCCTTTTAGAGAACATATAGTGTCTATAAAGATAGTTGGTTCCAATGAGGAACATTAGAAATCCTTCACTTATAAAGAAACATTTCATTTAAAATGCTGCCTTAGCAGTTAGCTGTTTATGTAGACAACAAGTCAAGCTATTCTGTTTGTCTAATAAAAGCTATTGTGAGAAATTCAGAATTTGAGAACAAAAAGTGATATTTTTTTTTCCTAGAACAAGAGCAATAGTTCGAAAACTAAGAACTTTGGCCTGGCATGTGAGTCTTTTTTTAGCATCATTGGCATATTTTGCTGTGTTTCAAGTAGGGAGAGAGTCTTAAGACTTTTCAGAACTTTTGTGCAATCCATCCTCATCATTTCTGGACATGTTCTGGGCTGATCAGATTGTGATACACCGACCAGAAGTCCATGAATGGATGTCCACGTTCCATCTAATTTATTTCCCGCTCAAATTGCTACCATGTTCTAAGTGTCAGCTCAAACCTCAATTATTTATACTGCTAACAACCTAAAGCACAGGTTAATCAGCTGATAAATCTTCAATAGCGTTATAAAGCGATGCCTCACCTGTCACCGTTCACAGCAGCCGCAGCTGATATTAGCCGTAGTGTCATTATCAGTTGCTGATATAGTCACTCAACTGTCAAGCTAAAATATGGCCGCTGTGGTCTATTGAAATGAGCCCCGGAGCATCTGCGGAATAATGATATTCCGAATAGAGCAAGGAAGTTACTTTCATCTGCCCTGGATGCCCATAACTCACAAGAGATCAGTATTTCTCTCGCCGCCCATCATGGTGATTTCTATTTTTCATCTAACGGAGATATTGCTCAGTATGCATGTGTTGTGCTGTTTTTAAAGGCCTCAGGACAGGGAACCGAAAGCCTTATTCTGTTTTCAGACATTGCTAAGACTGTTCACGGAACAAATATTAGTCGAATGGAACGTCTTAAATTTTTCAATATTTTCAGACAGCAGGGGAAGCGTCAGATAAGTATATTGCTTATTTTCCCCGGACGTTTCGTCGGATACAGTCTTTCAATATGAGCATAGACTCCAGTTATTACGAATCCAGACTCATTTGGACTTCCTGCCATGTGTCTTTTCAACCCACTGTCTTTTTTTCCCTCTCCCATCAGGTTAAACTGAATTGCAGTGGCCTGCCTGTAATTTGACTTAAGACATAGGCAATTTCTCCCAGAGTTCTGAGCAGTGCTGACCGCTGTAATGGACAGGGGGCTGACAGCGCAGAGCGGAAGACTGACACCTGTAACGGCGAGCTCAAATTAAAGACCAGGAGAGCTGGCAAACTGTCAGGTGGAGACGTTCTATGTTCTAATAGATCTGTGGGCAGGAAAGGTGAGGGTGGTCACACTCCACACATCCAAGATACACACACACACAGTCAAAATCTATAGTGTAATGCATGTTACATTTTCAGTTGAAATGCATTAAAGGATTAGTTTACTTCCAGAACAAAAATCTAAGATGTTTATGTCTTTCTTCAGCCGTAAAGAAATTGTTTTTTAAGGAAAACATTTCAGGATTTCTCTCCATATTGTGGACTTTTATGGTGCCCCCTATCTTGATGCGGCGTGTATCAAAACCGAGCACGGTGCACCGCATGCATGTCGCGACCACGTCACTTCCGTTATGAGCGCAGCTTCCGTGCACCTACATTTAAAATAACGAACTTGAGCGCGTAAAAGACGCGATATGTGAATGGCTCCGTCGTGCGAGCACTAAACAGCGCCGTGAGATCCAGTGTGAAACACTTGAATTCAGCGATGAACACAAATGATTCAAACTAGTTTAAAGCTGTGTGCAACGAGACAGTCAGAAGGCTTTTCAGTCTACACATTTAACATGGATTTACTGTAGTAACACTTACTGTACCATGGTATTGTGGCAGCAATGTGGTATGTTTACATTGAATTTTATTACAGGAGTAATGGTATATAATTATAGTATGTATGTATTTGTGATTTAGCTATAGCATGTGTGCATTTATACTGAATGTTTTTAGACTTCTGTTTTTCATACAGATAGGCTACCTATAAAACCATGTAGTTATGTTTTTACCATGGTACTGAGGTACCATTATGTGTATTCATCATGATTTAAAATGTATGCTTGCTACTATGGGAGACCATATTATTCTGGGTCAGAATAAATTGAACCATATAAAACTGAGGTTGCTTCAATTTTTACAGATGTTACTGATTGATAATGAACAAAAATTTACCAGTGCATCCTCAAGCTACTCTATCAAATGTGCATTTCTAAGAGACAAAAAAAGTGATTTTATTATTATTATTATTATTATCAGACAACCCAAACCTGTTTCTTGATTTGAAACAATATAACTCATTAGAACATCATTACAATATACAATATAACAATATAACTCATTAGAATTTTTTTTATTTTTATTTAGATATTTATTTTGTTAAGGAAAATTAATGGTCTGGTTTCTACAACTTTCGCTTTGGAGCAAAAATCTGACTTTAAACTTGAAAGAAATATATATTTGACATTTATCGTGATAATTAGCAATATCGACTGATATGGAGAAAATTATCGTGATAATTGTTTGCCCATATCGCCCAGCCCTAGCGCACCCAAATTTAAATTTCCAAAATGCAGTTTAAATGCAGCTTGAAAAGGCTCTAAACGATCCAAACCGAGGAAGAAGGGTCTTATCTAGCGAAACAATCTTTTCTTTTTTTTTTTTAATTACAATTTATATATTTTTTAAACCTCAAACAATCGTCTTGTCTAGCTCTGTGTGAACTGTTTTTTTCCAGTCATGACAGTTAGGGTACGTCTAAAAACTCCCGCCTCATGTTCTCCTCTTCTAAATCGTCCTACATCGCTGTTTTTACCTTTTTTTGTAGAGAGTGTTTGATCTTCTTTGCATGTTCACTTTGTAAACTCTGGGTTGGTACTTCTGAAGCGATGTCAGGCAATTTTGAAGTTGGAGAAGAAAAGGAGATGGGAGTTTTTAGAAGTACCCTAACACCGGTTTCACACTGCATGCGTGTGCAGGACGTGAACAGCGCATATTTTTTTGGCATTCACGTTAACAGATTACAGTGGCAGCATGTAGCAGGAGCAGAGCGGAAGTGCCGCGATCGTTTCGTTTCGTGTTTATTTATATACATTTACACACTATAAAAAGAACCCTACTCATCTAGAAATCTACTCTTTTAAATTGAGGTAACAATTTGCAATTTTTTGAGTAGATTTCATCCTATATGTTCCATAAAGACTATTTAACAGCTATGATACACTAAAGGAACTTAGGTAAAGTCTATACATTACATCATAGAAAAGTGAGTAATATGAACTCTTGATTGTTATTGTATGTTTAAAAATAGCCTTTATAGCATGGCAAATGTCTGCAATGAATAAGTCACTGCTCTGACATTAGTGCAGCTATTGCTCATTGAGTGGAGCAACATTCAATAGAGTTAAAGTTATGTAGCCACCCACAACCTATCGCCAGAAGCTCCACTCTTCAGCATATTGCTGACCATAACAGAAGAGAAACTTTAAAATGTCAAACATAACTGATTGTTAAACACTTGCGGTTCTTTCCCTTTACGCAAATACAGTGTTACATGCTTATGTAGATTACACACAGTTAAAATAACAGTTCAACCAAAAATGACAGTTCACACTCAAGCTGTTCCAAAGCTGTGAGTTTCTTCTGTTTAACACAAAAGAAGATATTTTGAAGAACGTGGGTAACTAAACAGTTGATGGTAGCCATTGACTTCCATAGTATTTTTCTATACTTTTTCGCCTATAGGTTTGGAACAACTTGAGGTCAAATGATGGCAGAATTAAAATTTATGATTGAGCTATGCCTTTAAGTAAAGCAGCGACAATATTTTTTTACAGTGCAGTGCTTATCTTTTTTTTTTTAACATTTTTATTTTATTTTAATTTTAGAATTTTTTTATTTTTAGTAATTTTACGTTTACGTTACATTTAGTCATTTAGCAGATGCTTTTATCCAAAGCATTTTACAAATGAGGACAATAGAAGCAATTAAACCAAGTTTTTTTTTTTTTTAATAAATAAAAAGAAAACAAGATAGATAGAATAAAAAAAAAAAAAAACAACAATAGTGTTAGTGGGTAAATTTTATATAATAAAAAGAAGTAGATCGAATAGAAATAGAATAGAGAACACTCATTTTAGAGGGTCATTTTTTAAATAAGTGAAAAGAAAACAAGTAGATAGAATAGAAAAAAAAAATAGAAGATGCGAGTGTTAGAGGGACATTTTTTAAATAAATAAAAAGAAAACAAGTAGATAGAATAGAAAAAGAATAGAAAATGCTAGTGTTAGAGGGTGATTTTTTTTAAATAAATAAAAAGAAAAGAAGTTTAGAATAGAAAAAGAACAGTGCATGCTAGTGTTAGAGGGCCAATTTTTTTTAATAATAAATAAAAAGAGGAAAAAGTAGATAGAATAGAAAAAGAATAGAAAATGCTAGCGTTAGAGGGTGATTTTTTTAAATAAATAAAAAGAGAAAAAAGTAGATATAATAGAAAAAGAACAGTGAGCGCTAGAGTGTCAATTTTTTATAACAAATAGAAAGGGGAAAAAATAGAGTAGAAAGAGAATAGAGAAGAGAGAATAGAATGCTAGTGTTAGAGGGATGATTTATTTAGTAAATAAAAAGGGAAAAAAGTAGATATAATAGAAAATGAATGAAGAACTCTAGTGTTAGATGGTCATGTTTTTAATTAATAAAAAGAAAATTATAGAAAAAGAACAAAGAACACTAGTGTTAGAGGGTCATTTTTTAATAAATAAAATAAAAGTAGTTAAAAAAAAGAATAGAGAACACTAGTATTAGAGGTTTCATTTTTTAAATAAATAAGTAAACAAGCATTTATCATTTTTCTTTTTAAAACATTTCTACTTCACTTTTATTTTCATTGCAGATTAAGTTTGTCATTTTAGTACTTAAACTTTAACTTTTATTTCAATGGGTGGTCAAGGTAAACATTTCTAATTTCCTTTTAACTTTATCCAAGCTTTTATATATTTTTATATATATATTTTTTATATCAGCTTATTTTCAGTTAATGAAAACTATTTTAATAATTTTCAATTAAGTTAACAATAGCAACACTGTGTTAAATTTGTGTTTTTTTTTTTTTTTTAAGATAAAGATTAATTAAGCAGCATGCAGAATTGAATTAAGAATGTCTTTTAAATTAATTTCTGAATTTGAATTTGTAACTAATTATAACTAGAGAATTAAGAATGTTAATTTGGCTAAACATAAATAGATAGATAGATAGATAGATAGATAGATAGATAGATAGATAGATAGATAGATAGATAGAAAAGTAACTTTCCCCAACACTACACATATATTCTAACTGTCACACACACACACTTTACATTTTGTGCTCGTATTGTCAGATGGCACATTCTCATGCTGGAAAAACAGCAAGTTCTCTGATTGCAGTAAATGTAATCACTCATTACTTTGGAAAGCTCCCAGTGGTAGCAGCTGTTCAGCAGCTATGAGGATTCTTATTATTTATGCAAATGCACACCTTTTTGAAAGGTTTTCTTCACATGTGTAGGTGTTATGACTGTCAATCATTATTAACAATTTCCTCAGGAAAAAAAAGCATTTAAAGGAACCAAGTCTTCGTACCTGGATGAGATATTTACTATAAGAGATTTACTCTAAGTACCACTGCCAAAGAAGGCCGATCTTTGCCTCAGGTATGTTCTTTTTTTTTTTTTTTTATCCCTTCTGTAGTTTCCAAGTTTCTTCAAGGACACTGATCAATTCATATTCATTCGATGCAACTGGAAGTTAACAGATATGTACATCTACACAATGAAGCCCACAAGGTCTAACTATAGTGGATGTGCCCTCCTGTGCACATGTAGGCAAAATATATGTTGTTTTCTTTCATCTTTACCTTATTCCGTTACAAAGGACATGTGACAGCTTTGGAGATGTTTGCTATTACTTGCAATCCATTTGCAATCTGTTTTACTCTTATCCATGAACTGAGAGGTTGACCCTGCAAAAAGCACTCATGAGTGGTCTGGTTTTTGTGCTTCAGTCAATATGAAACATAAAGATTACTGAACATATTCAAGAGTATTGGACATGTTTTGTATGCACTTTTTTTATTTATTTTTTATTTTTTGTTTAGCTAAGCCTTTTACAGTTATTGCAATATTCATTACATTAATTTTTGTAAATTAAATTAAACACACACACAGACACACACACACACATACACACACACATAATCCCATTCACATGAATAAGGAGAACTGGCAAATAATAATAATAATAAAAAAAAAATATATATATATATATATATATAATAATAATTATTATTATTATTATTTGTATGTAAACATGATCACTGTGTGTGAAAGTCTGTTCAGCAGTGGTACTGATAATAATTAATTAATTATCACCCATAATTTTATGAATGTGTAGTGTTGGTGAAAAATTACAATTATATATATATATATATATATACATTTAATTTTTTTAATTATTTGTTTGGTGTTGGTGAAAAATGACACAAATAATGTATGTATATATATATATATATATATATAAAGCACACACACAAATCTCATTCACACAAATAAGGAGAACTGGCAAATAATTAATTACTTTATTTATTTTCACCCATAATTGTATGAATGTTTAGTATTGGTGAAAAGTTACAAATAATGTGGTTAAATTACTACCATATGTATGTGTGTGTGTGTGTGTTTGATTTTTAATAACAAAAAATGTATATATATATATGTATGTGTGTGTGTAAGTATATATATATATATATATATATATATATATATATATATATATAAAGAAAAAAATCTGTTTAAAAAATAATATATATAAATATATTATTATTATTATTATTATTATTATTATATATATATATATATATTTTTTTTTTTTTAACAGATTTTTTCTTTTTTTTGTGTTTGTATGCACAAGTGTCTGAAAGTGTCTGTTTATTTAAATAAATTCAGCACTGGTCTATATATATGATTTTTAATAACAAAAATTATATATATATATATATATATATATATATAAATCAAACACAATTTTGTGTGAGAATTGCCAGTTAATTAATTAATGTATTAATTTTTTTTTTCACCCATAATTGCATGAATGTTTAGCGTAAGTGAAAAAGTACAAATAATGTGGTTAACTAAACTTTTATTCAGACCATTAGACTCGAGTTAAAAAAGAAGCCCGGAGGAGCACGAGAGATGGAGCAAGTCCAAATTTATGTTGCTTTTAATTTTTTATTCTTACTCATTATCCCCTTCTGTTTCTCATTATCTTGAAGAGTTAGTTACACCTGAAATGCAAAGTTATTGACAAAAACACTTTAATTTAGGCTTTAAAAAACGAGTGCATGTTACTCATTCGCTAAGCGAAAATGAGCATTTTTAAAAGCATGCTTAAAATGCAGCACCAGTTTTCAGATTTGTTTGGAGTGTGCTCTGCAATTCTAATCATCCTGTCTGCTCTTCAGAACAGAAGTCAACACTCCAAGATTCAGAGCGGGACACTTCTGTCTGTCTCTTATCGTAATCCAGATTGGCTACATGCATCGTCTGGCCTGTTTCGGAAATCTGTCCCTGCATCTGGGACTCCACTGCCAGTCTGTGTCACTGCTCAAACTGGATTAAATCATACAGTGTTGGCAGAACAACAGTGCAACACCTAAAAAGTGTCGAAGTCCTTGAAATTCGTCACGGCTGTCAGGGGCCCTAGCTCAAGGTCAGTGTTCTCATCCATTCTTTAAGAATCTTTCTGACGGATGCTGAGGTCACTTAGGAGGCAAGTGTGCATCTCTCTGTTTCTCCCTCTCTCTCTCTGTTAGAAATCTGTGCCAGTCATGAATGTTGTGAGGGGTTTGGCAGAACGAAAAGACGATGGAATGATGGAATGCAGTGCTGCTAGTGGGGATTCGGCGATAGAAACAAAACTTTCATTGTGAAGGCTGAGCTATTTATACACATCACACTGTGGTATTCCTCACCTATGAGGGCCGTAAATTCTTGAATACATTTACAGTAATTTGTACCAGTGTTTTTGTGGTTTACCTTTAAGAGACTATTAATGATTGCTTTGGTCCCCAGGTCCACATTTGTGCCCCCTGACATCAATCTCACTGTTCCTGACAGTGTTTACTGGTAATTATGAGCAATTACAAATGGCTTTTTCTGTAAAGTCCCTGACAGTACACTCCAAATGTTCTTTTCTTAATTGTCTTGTTTTCTCATTAAAAAGATCTATACATCCTTAAAAAAAAGAGCTGCACTTAAAGGGACAGTTTACACAAAAATGAAAAATCTGTCATTAATTACTCACCCTCATGTTGATCCAAACATGTAAGACCTTCGTTCATCTCTAGAACACAAATCCGAGAGCTTTCTTCTCTTCCATGTCAGTCTTCAAAACGCATTCATATAAGTATCATATATGAATAAATATGTGAATTAAGTTGATTTTTTTGTTTTAAAGTTATGGTTGAACCACTGATGTCACATAGACTATTTTATAGATGTTCTTACTACCTTTCTGATGTCTGTGCAGGGTCAGAAAGCTCTCAGATTTCATCTAAAATATCTTAATTTGTGTTCTGAAGATGAAAGAAGGTCTTACAGGTTTGGAAAGACATGAGGGTGGTGTCAAAATTAGCGAGTTAACGCAGGCCATTAATTTTTTTCGTTTTAAGTCATTAAAAATATTTAAAGGGGTCATTGGATGCCCGTTTCCACAAGTTGATATGATTCTTTAGGGTCTTAATGAAAAGTCTATAATATACTTTGGTTAAAAATTCTCAATGGTTGTGTAAAACAACTCCCTTTTTACCTTGTCAAAACGAGCTCTGCAAAAATCATCCCATTCTGAGGGATTGCTCCTTTAAATGCAAATGAGCTCTGCTCGCCCCGCCCCTCTCTTCTCTCTGTGGAGTGATGAGCCTGTTTACTTTAGTCGCATTTGGCCGCGTTTACCCGCTAAACTTCCTAACTAGCACATTATTAGGAAAGGCGATCGCAAAGATTCATTAAAAAAACCTTTTACTCACTTCTGCTGTAAGTGAAGCTGGATCACGAATGATTCCACGAACATAGACGGATATATGTAGATCGGGAGCTGTATATATATATAGAGTATAAGAGTTTATTTGCAAAAACAGATAATTCTGGGTTTTTTTTGTTTTCAAAAATCATGTTTTTTTTAGTATGTTATCATGTTTGTATTGTGTTAGTTATATATTACATATTAGTTATGCATAAAATATATGTATTTGTTTACTTTATTCTAGATGTACAGTAAGCAAAAAAGATTTTGTTTGCAACTCTGTTTTTAACAATTTTCACAAATCATATTTTTCATTGTGCATTTCAATTAATCTCAATCAAACTGCATTTGGGTTATTATGCTGTAGTAAAAATAACTAAAAAATACAGCTAACTAACACAATACAAACATGATAACATAATAAAAAACATGATTTTTGAAAATTAACAAAAAAAAAAAAAAACAACAACAGAGAAATAAACTTTTCATATATTAAAAAACAACATTGTATACAACACATTTTATCTTGAATTATTATATTTTTTCTTGCTTTTAGCCTAAACCTCACAAAATATACCTTTTTTTGTAGGTTAAAATTAGTTTACTCACTTGCTCATCAATGGATCCTTTGCAGCGAATGCATGGCATCAGAATGAGAGTTCAAACTGATTAAACTGATTAAACACACTGATTAATCCACAAGTAATCCACCTGTCGATCAACTATTGTCAACTATTGTGAGGCGAAAAGATGCGTGTTTGTAAGCAACATCCAGTCATAGGGTTTTTAACTTTAAACCATAGTTTCTGGCCAAAATACCAGTCCATAATCCATAAAAACACTTCCTCCAGAGGAAAAGTCCATCCCCTGTTCAAAATCCACCAACATATTTGTTTAGAACTGTTTTGGACTGTTTTCGCTTGTAAGTGGTGTTTGATCTGAGCATTTTTCTCTGGGATGACCTTTTCACTGGAGAAAATAATAATGGATAGAGATCTTGTATTTTAGCCAAAAGCAACGGTTTGAAGTTAAAAGCATCTTAATGATAGATTTGTTTCTTAGAAACACAGCTTTTCACTTCACAGTGATGAAATGGAGTTGCATGGATTACTTGTGGATTTTTGTGATGTTTTTATCAGCTGTTTGGCACCCATTCACTGGATCCATGCGTGAGCAAGTGATGTAATGCTACATTTCTCAGACAAACCAAACTCATCTATATCAAATTTTGATTTAGAGGTGAACTATTCCTTTAAAGCAGTTTTGATTGTAACATCTCATTGTCACAGATTTGCTTTGCCGTTATTTTGACATTTTCTTTTTATTTCCATGTTTGATTTTAAGCAATAGGCTCGAACAGCAACTGTAAATTGCTGTTTTTAGAGGTGTGGCCATTCTAGTAACAAGTAAACTGTCATGAGATCAGGACATATCACACCTACTGATGCAAAATATTTTCTAAAAGCAAAGCAAACTTTTTGGCACATTTCTAACAGCTTGTACTTGGTATTCCTAGGTACAAAAGAGATTTGAAAGGATGAGACATGTGATTTCAGGACAAGAGGGAGAGAGCACACAGTGTGTAGGAACCATCTGGGCTGGTTTAATGATGATAATGTCTTGTGTTAGGATCTCTCTTTTTTTTTTTTGTCCGTTGTGTATGTGTATGTGTAGATTTTAATTCCAGTTTAATGACCCCATGAAATCAAGAAGAAAATGATATTGTAGGCTTTCTGCTTCAAACTCAAATGTTGACAAAATTTACTTTAGAGATTAAAAATGTAATATTGACATTATTTCACAGCCCAAAAAATATGGATGACTCATCCTGGACTGCACAGATTTCTGTCCAATCAGATGCTTTGTAGATCGAGCATGTCCCTCCTCCAGAACCGAGGCAGGTCACCTTTATTTATATAGCGCTTCATCCACTTTATTTTTCGTGTAAAAATGGGCACGGTCATTTGTAAATTTAATGGGTTTGGCTTCTGGTCTTATCCGCGTCCGGCTATTTTTAGCTGTACAAAACAGCTTTTTTTGCTGCTTGATATTGCAAATTAGTGTGTCTTACAATATTATTTTAATGTATTATCTTAATAATGAACACACTGCTTTGTAGTGCAAACCATTTTACTGTTCACCGTAAATTGTTATTCTCGTTATTTCCTTAAAGCATCTAATAAATCGGAAGTCACGCTCATAGGCTTATTCCGCGTTGATGAATAAGGTGGATACAGATGAATAGCAAATGGCTTACTGTTTCCATAAGATATGCATCAACAGGAAATATGACAAAACTGTGATTCTTACCGTATTTCATGGGGGTTTAAAGCAATTAGAAAACTTGCATGAGGAGAAACGTGACTTGTTTTAAGATCTTAGTGATATTGAACAAAACATAAACAGAGTTTTGAGTGAAAAGCTGCTGTTTCTCTCATTCTCACAAAACATTTTGAGCAAAGCCTAGAATGAATATTTATTAGATGTTGCTGTCCACCGTTTGATTAATGCCAAATGTACTTTTTTCTGCATTTTTGCAAAACAGTAATTTCCTTTCAAATTAGTGTTGCTTCCTATATCTATTCATAAATGATATGACTTCTCAGGCATTTGTTTAATATAAATGATTTTAACTTACAGCATAAGGTTCTAAATACTATTTTAATCTGTAACATAAGCAGTCGGCCCATTGTTCTAGTTTCCCCAGATCAAAATTCTTTGAAGTTAAATATGTTTCTGAGAATTAACCCTGAGAACTGGGAACATAATATGTATTAGTCTATAATAGAGTTGTGTTGTACACCAGCGCTTAATCCTTTAGTGTAAATCCGTTGATATATTGGCCAGCTGTCTACCTTTTTCATACACTGGTGGGATTATTTCACCTTTCTCAATCAGTTGTGACATCTCTGTCCTAATCTATCTAAACAGACCTCATTTTATGAAGAATATTGTGGTCTGAAATGATTTCGGTAGTACACAAGCAGATATGATTATAAACACTGCTGCATCCACTGTGGTTCTGTTTGTTGGGTGCAGCGCTAAAGCGCTGAGGAGATTGAGAGTCATTTTGCATGCTATACGCACTCAGGGCATATTACACATTCATTCCACACAATGTGATTAAATGCTTGTTTTCACAGAAAATGCACTGAATATGAACAATACCACCACTTTCCTGAGGGAAAACACTGCTTTTATGAGCTTTTAGACACTTTGCATTCTAATCTCCGAATCTTTAGGGGGATTTGCCATGCTAACCATGCCAGTTAATCAAAACCTCACCAGCAATTTATTTATTCTTTCATGAATTCCCACTTGTGTCCTTCTGTAAGAATCTTCTAAAACTATTTCTGAAGTTATTGGGATTTTCTGCAGTGGAAAAGGGAATATCATTTGTTGAAGTTGCGGTGACCTCTGTCTCTCTCTTCCTCTGTCTGTGTGTGTTTGAGAGAGAGAGGGGGTAGTTTGATTAGTTTGCTTGGCCAATCATACCACATGCAGCACAGATTAAATCTAGCAAGGATCCTAATAATTACCCACAATCCTTAGTCATCAAGGAATGCAAATCTACCACATCTCATCTTTATTCAAAGAGAGATTTTCGGAACAACTCTTAGTTCTGAGAGCATGAGGAAAATTGGCCCTTTCAGTTTTATATTTATATTTAAGACATGAATAGAGTACAAAATTGAGCCTGACATGCAATATATATATATTACTACGCCGTTTCAGTGCCACATTAAAAAATAAAAAAAATCTAAAATTACAAGATTAAAGTCTTAATATTTCAAGAATAAAGACGAAACGTTTCTAGAATAAAGTTGAAATTACGAGAATAAAATTGCAGCGATAAAAGTTGTAATATTTTGAGAGTATAGCCTGCACATGCAAATGGCCCGGATTGGGAGCACCAGGAGAAGTTGCCAGGCCACCAGAATTTGTTTGAATATATGTGGGATTATTAGCAGAAATCATACTATGTGTTATACTTGCAGGGACAGTGTCCTTGGAAATAATATTTCACGTCTTCGATTCCATTTATTAGGCCTATGTGTAGTGCACCAGCCCTTCAATAATAGCAATAAGCTTTGTGCTTTTTGTACTTTTAATGTAAAACAAAAAAAAGCTGTCAAAATCTGTCAGTTTTATAGCAAAATACAAACAATGTGTCTTGTATTTTTCACACTCTTTAATGTGGCGTGACAGATTACATTAAGACAACATTTGTTTCATTAAATTATATTGTTTTCTTTGTGAAAATTCTACCACCTACTCCGCAAAAACGTCTGTGGCATCCAGTCTTTCATTCCTCACATGTATTTAATTAAAAAAAACAATAAAACGTTCTAAAGGTTGAAGTGGACTCCAACTCCTTAACATGAGTTACTTTGTTGTCTTTTCTGAGGTATATAAGTGACTATTCACACCCTGTTTTATTCACAATATAATTTTATAGCACAATATAAATGTGAAGGAACATCAGAAAGTTCAAAAAATCAATAGACGAATTTAATGAAACAAATGTCTTACTGCAGTCGGAAAGATGACTGATTCATATGGCGCTTAAACTGAGGTGAATACAGCGATCTGTCACGCCACATTAAAGCGCATGAAAAACACATTATTGTAATAAACATGACAGATTTTGAAAGCTGAGATTTTGGAATATCTCCCAATCCGGGCCATTTGTATGAGCAATAGGCTTGAATATACTCTCAAGATATTATAACTTGAACCTCATAATTGCTATGAATTAATTCTCGTAATTTTGACTTTATTCTCAAAATATTCTCGAAACATTTCAGCTTTATTCTTGAAACACTTAGACTTTATTTTCATAATTTTTACTTTATTTTTAAAATAATTAGACTTTATTCTCGTAATTTCGACTTCATTCTCGAAACATTTCAACTTTATTTTGAAACACTTCGACTTTATTTTCATAATTTTGACTATTTTAGAAATATTTAGACTTTATTCTCGAAATGTTTAAACTTAATTCTCATAATTTCAACTTTATTCTCGAAAAACTTCGACTTTATGTTCATAATTTTGACTATTCTTGAAATATTTTGACTATGTTCTTATAATTTTGACTTTATTTTCAAAATATTTCGACTTTATTCTCGAACCATTTCAACTTTATTGTCGAAACATTTCGGCTTCATTCTTGAAACATTTCAACTTTATTCTCAAAACACTTTGACTAAATAAATTTCATAACTTTATTCTCAAAACACTTCAACTAATTGAAACAAATTTCATAACTTTGACTTTATTCTCGAAACATTTTGACTTTATTCTCATCATTTTTACTATTTTAGAAATATTTAGATTTTATTCTCAAAATATTTAGACTTTATTCCCATAATTTCAACTTTATTCTCAAAACATTTCCACTTTATTCTTGAAACACAACTTTATTTTCATAAAGGGTACAAGCCATAATCTTGGAAAACATACATTTGATCTATTAAAATCCAGCTACTTTTCATGCTAGGGTAATTTTATGTTAGATCTGTAAATAATTTATCTAACCTACCTAGAAGTTCACAACAAAAGAAACTCAAAAAACTTCCCCTAACGTAATTTTTCTCCTCCTGAAGTAATGGAGCACCAAGGTGTACCATATTTGTGGCAAGTGTCTGAAGTGTAAATTTGTGTGTGTTTTGTTTATGTGAGAAATATCCTTCAAAAGAGAGCTTAAAAGCTGCTTGGCACTATTGAATTTCAGCCACACAATATGTTTATATTTTCTCTGAGAGAGAAATCAAATGTCAGTATTCCCAACTGAGCACAATTAGTTCCGCTAGAGTGTAAAACGGTCTGAAGACATGAAGCTCTGGTCAGCGTTATCGACGGCTATAGCAGAGGTATTGAATTTTCCAGTTCGCCAGAACACAATGATTAATTTTCAGCTGTTTTGAGTCTATTCTCATATCATTTTACCAGACTACTGCTACCGGACCGACTAAGAATAAACCAGGCCGTGTGCTGTCTGGAAATCTTTAGAAAGAAAGATTACTCCTTTTCTTGCATTACTTTTCTTTTTTTGTCATCTTCGTTTCACTAGTTTTAAATATATTTTCAGAGACACGCTTTTAGGTCATGCATCTTTGCGGTCAGCGAGCAGGAAAACTGTTTGCTAATGTGGATGCGGGGCTTGACTTCAAATAAATCACGCAACAGTCATCAGAAAATCATTAAAATTCACATCCTCCCCACAACATATGGAAATACCAGCGAGTTAAAGTGTTCGGAAAGACACTGAGATCGCATTTCACATGCGTGATTAAAAAACTGCCCTATTGAAGAAAGCAAAAAGTCTGCCGTCAGTGAAAAGAGACAGCTGTCAGGTCTGTTGTGGCAGTCGAGAGAAGAGTGAAGGAAGATTCTCCTGTCTCGTTCGCAGAGGTGTCATCCGTGATAAATAAAAGAGAGGCACATGGGTGGTCAGAGGAGAGTCTGTTTAATGTCTAGACAGGGGGAGAGGGACCCAAGCCCCTGAGAGGCTATAAAGAGCCTGAAAGTGTTCATTTCACATGCAATAGTCTGTCAAATGGAGGAAAACTAAACCTCACACTCACACATTGTATTATGGAAATGCGGTTACTATGTTTTATACAATGAAGGAGACATTTACATTTCTTTACCCTTCATTTCAGAGCGGCTCATGAGGCTTCAGCGCATGTGTGACTTTGAAGGAATGTGCTTCACCCTGCAGCAAAAACCATATAAATATGAGGTTTGTAATGTATGTTTAAGCTGGTATTTTTAACAAATTCACTCCTTTTCAGCTTGGTTTTAAATGTTTACACAGTAAGTGTGTGTCTGTACCAGAGCGTTAACTGAAAATTCTCCATCATTGACGGAATTTTTTTTATCGGTGACGGAAAAATCTGAAGACCGTACATCATTTTGAGGGGTATGTAACTGCAGCTTGGAAATCTCCAAATGCGGGTGGGAACTCCAAAACAGGGTGGGCGCTCCAAAATAGGGCGTGGCTTCCTTCCTTTGACAGACAGGCACATGACACGCATGCACAATTTTCCTCCAATCCACTTCAGCGCAAACTCCGCCCCACATCTGATTTTAAAGATTTTATTGGTTGTGTCAATCGCAGTGTTGATTACCTACACTATGCTACACAAATGCTAACCCCTAAACCTACACCACACCTTACTCTAACCTTAACCAGTGCAATTCAGTGCACAGCGGTATTCGCGCTGAATAGCGTGGCAGATAAACAGTTATTATGCGATATGAAATCATCAGGCCATTCTTTAACTCCCCAACTTCACCGGAAAATTGGGCCTTTTTAGTTACATCCAGCGTCACTACCCCATCCTGCCCTGCGAATTTCAAGAACCGGGACACCCCCGTTGCTTAAAACAAAACGATAGAGTAAAATCTTTCCTCCGCGCCTCACTGGGACAGCTCGCGGTAGAGCTCGTGGGTGATTCCCGTTTATATCATTAACCATTGGCCACGAGCTTTGGGGCTCTGCTCTCGCTGAGCATATTTATTTATATAGCATAGTTTATTTTACAAACTGTTTATTTTATAAAGCTTAGTTTTAAAATGTAAGTCAATAACAATAGGCTGAAGCCAGAGCCAATGGGGAAAGTCTTTGTGCGACGAGACCCCGCCCCATTTTTGAGGTTCTGCCCACTTTTGGAGTTCCCGCCGCATTTTGGAGATCTCCGGTCTGCAGTTATATATACTTGGAGGTATTGGGAATTGTAGCTGTTCAGTTGGTGGCGAGTGTGCTTCAGTGTGGCAGCAGAGCAGAGGATCCAGAACAAAAAACGAAAGTGTCACGAATGTGGAGACATTTTTTAGGTACCCATGAAGAAACAAGCTTATAAATCATACAGATTTAAGTGTTTTGAAAATCTAAAAATGCAGAGTTTTGTGTGCAGGGTAGGTTTAGGATAAGGGGATAGAATTTACAGTTTAAAAACCATTACACCTATGGGATGTCCCCATAAAACATGGAATCCTGTGTGTGTGCGCAAGAGAGAAAGAATCTGCAGTAAGTCAGTAGGGTATATTAGTGAAGGTAGTGAAGCATCTCTGCACTCACTCCAGTGGAGATGTACAAAGCCTCTTTCCCTTCCTCATGTCATTGCTGACCCAGCCATGCCCAACCACAGTCCCACTATACGCCCCCATACATAACTATACCCCATAACCACAGACATGCAACACTGAACATGACTCAACCACACACACACACTTCCAGCTCCATTAGTTACTGTCCCTCACACCCTCAGCACACAGATAACTTCACAAACCAGCCAGCATTCCTCACAGTCACCCTTCACAAAGCCTTGAGTAGCCTTCATACAACTACAAATTGGAAGTAAAAAAGTGCCAGTGTAGTACCATGGTCTTGTATATATAGTGTGTATGTGTTTGTGTGTGTGTATGGTTTATGGTTTAAAAGTTCCATTTGTTAACACTGTTAACATTTCTTACAATGAAAAATACTTCTATAATACTTTTATAATTAGCTTAATAGTAATTTCGTGATTTAGTAATGTTATTAAAATGTATTAATAATTTTAAAAAATATTATAATAATATTATATTTTTCTTATTATAATAATTTAAAATTTATCATTATAATAATTTTGTAAGTATTACTAAATATGTGATTTCATTTGAATATTAGTGCATTGTTTGTTTATCATATTTAAATATTTTATAATTAATTATATATATAATTTAATAATATTTATAATTGTTGAATTATTATGATGACATTTCATACATTTTTAAAGATATTTTAAAAATATATTGAATTTTGAAGTATTATTGGGTTTGTTTATATTTTATAAGTATTAGTGTATTTTGAAGTATTAGTGGGTTTGTTTAATTATTTATTCTTTCGGTTTTACTTATGACATTTCTTACCTTTTTAAGATATTTAAAAATATTTTGTTTTTTTTTAGGTATTTAAAAAGTTTGTAACATGGTTTAAAAAGTGCATTTATTGTTTTATGAGCTTGTCATTACAATCCTGTAACAAATTTGATGTTAATTATTATCTAAATATTATAATAATTATAAAAATGTACAATTATTATATTTTTAATTTTTAATAATAGTAAATATTATAATGACTAAATGTATTATTTTATTTTAGTATTTGTGGGTTTGTTTATTTATTTATTCGTTTTAAGTTATTATTATGGCATTTCTTACATTTTTTTTTATATTTAAAAATATTTTGAAATTTTTTAGGTATTTAAAAAAATTGTAACATGGTTTAAAAAGTGCATTTATTGTTTTATGAGCTTGTCATTACAATCCCAAGACAAATTTTATGTTAATAATTATCTAATTATAATAATTAATAATTCTGTAAACGTTATAATTACTATATATATATGATTTCATTTTAGTATTAGTGGATTTGTTTGTTTATTTATTTATGTATTTGTTCATTCATGTTTAATTATTATTATGAAATAATAATTTCATAATTTCCTATATTTTTTAAATATTTAAAAAAATATTTTGAAGTTGTTTTAGACATTTTAAAAAGTTTGTAACATGGTTTAAAAACACATTTGTTGATTTATGAGCTTATCATTACAATCCCAAAACAAACTGGTTAATAATGTTAATAATGATCTAATTGTTATAATCATTTATATTATATTATATTATATTATATTATTACTAAATATATGATTTATTTTTAGTATTAGTGATTTGTTTGTTTATTTCTTTATTTGTTCACTCATGTTTGATTATTATGACATTTCTTATAGTTTTAAGATATTTAAAAATATTTTGAAGTATTTAAAAAGTTTGTAACATGATTTAAAAAGTGTGTTTATTGTTTTATGAGCTTATCATTACAATCCCAAAACTAATTTTATGTTAATAATTATCTAATTATTATAATACCTATAAGAAGTTATAATTATAATAATTAAAAAAAAAATGATATTTACTAAATATATGATTTAATTTTAGTATTAGTCGGTTTTTGTGTTTGTTTGCTTTTAATTATTATGATGGCATTTCTTACATGTTTTAAACAATGTATTTATTGTTTTATGAGCTTATCATACTGACACATACTGAAATATTTTACATTTTCAATATTTAATGTTAAGGTCGTACAGAAGAACTCAGAACAACTCATACTCTTCATGTTAGAAAGCAAAATATGTTGAGTTGAGTTGCTCATGTGGGACATTGAGGTTCAAATCTAGCTATATCACTAAAAAAACATCAAAGCCTCCTAAGAAAGACAAGCAATAAAACAAAGATTAGCCTGTTTGCACTCTGCTTTATCATCAAACCACCATTGTCTTAGAACCTTCTCTAGTTTTTGAGCTATGTGTGACACCATCAGCGGGTCACTGTAGGGTCGGAGCTACAGAAAGAGGAAGATTAGCATTAGCATGTGGAGAAAAGAGCTAATGAAGTGCACATAGCAGGTTATCATATGTCTCCTCCTCGCACATCTGTGTGACCATGATCCCCTCACAAATCAAATCTCCGGCCAATCCTCCAGATGGATAATTGCGGACAGGGATATGATAAGCTTTTGTAATAGAGATCTGTCAATCAATGAATGCCACATGACTTCTCGATCTGTGGTGTTTACTCAAATGGAATGGAAGAATTTGGCCGGTGCCACTCGGGCCACTTCCTTTTCTGCCGCTCCGAAGGATGTTCTTGCTTCATTTCATTAACTGGGTGGGAGTAAAAGCAAATTTGCCTTATGAAAAGCAATTACCGCACTGCTGACTGGTGCTTTTGTGTGCGGAGGAGAGAGTTCCTGTCCCTCTTCTTCACGTCGGAGACTTCTGCATCACTGATTTTTAAAACACAGCCAGACATTACAGCTTTTTAGCTCTGCAAGTCCTTTCTTTATTAAAGGACAATTTGAGACCCTGTTAAAGACCTTACTTTCACATTAAGATAAAATCTATTGAAAATATAAACTGTATATTTTGTAATTGTTTTAAAATATAAAATATTATGTATGCACTGCTGTTCTTTTTTTTTTTAGAGAGAAATTGCATTAAACAAAAGCGACAGTAAATACATTTATTAGGTTACAAAAGATTGCTTTTTCATAAAAATTTATTTTTTAGTTAGGTGCTAAGGCATCATTTCTCATTTTAACTTGATAATTAAAACTTAGACTGAAATAAAAAAAATATATAACCACGAAAAAAGACAAAAACACACAGAAAAGACTAAAACTCTGACTAAAATAAAAATGAAACCTTAATTCAATAAATTAGAATGAATTTAGTGAAAATATTAATTAAAAAAATATTCAATGATACTAAAAAACTACTAAAATAATTCTTGCTTTTTTGCAAGAATTGTAATGTTTTTTAAAGAATTCTCTTTTGCTCACCAAGCCTGCATTTATTTGATCCAAAATACAGCAAAAAGAAGTAATATTTTGAAATAATTTTTACTATTTAAAATAACTGCTTTATAATTTTAAAATGTAATTTATTCCTGTGATCAAAGCATCATTTCAGCATCGTTCAGCATCCAGTCTTCAGTGTCAGAAATTAATAGAGAAATTAATACTTTTATTCTTCTAAACTTTCTATTAATCAAAGAAACCTGAAATCTGCTCAGCTGTTTTCAACATAATAATAAATGTTTTTGAGCATCAAATCAGAATTTTAGAATGATTTTAGCTTTAAAATCACAGGAATAAATTAAAAATTTTTAATAGATAGAAAATAGTTATTTTAAATAGTAAAAATATATACAATTTTACTGTTTTTGCTGTACTTTGAATCAAATAAATGCAGGGTTATTTTGTGAGCAAAAAAGACTTCCTTAAAAAACATAAACAATCTTACTGTTCAAAAACGTTTGACTGGTAGTGTACATATTGTAGTTTTTAATGTAATTCATTTAATTATGTATTAGTACAAAACTCATCATATAAAATGTTTGTTATAAAAAGTGAGTGTTAAATAAAAATACAGTTATTTTATAGTAAAATTAAAAGTACAATATTAATATTTAAATTTTTTTTTTCTTCTCTTTTTTTTTTTTTTAAACTTGTTTATTTTTTATATGAATTTTTACCACTTTCAAACCTAAAACCAGCAAGCTTTTATTTTGGTGGCTTGCCAGAAAGTATATGCACTGCCGGTTTTAGCGCTGCTAAGTGAAGCGTGTCAGTGAATGAATGAAATGTTACATTTCTGTGTTCGGTTTTGAAACCTGTGCATAACCAAAGACTATAGAATACCCAAGACCTGTCACTCGTATAGTTTTGAATGGGGAAAGATGCAACGCTCTTTATGGCCGCGAAGCCCCGCCTTCTTAATGAAACAGCCAATCGTTGATTAGTAAAGTCAGCGTGTCACTGCAGCAGCCGTTAGAAGTCCACATTCTGAGACGTGCGCTCAGTACTGCGCATGTGCACTGGCTGATTTACCCTGAAAAAATAAGCCTTTTTTAGCACTATTGGAGCATAAGGAACTATATTTATGAGGCAGTTCTTGTCAGATTTCATTGGTGTTTTCAAATATGAAATTTAATCATAAGCTTGGTGAACAGTTTTGGAGAATTTGATGTTTCCCCATTCAAAGAGATAGGAGCTGCACTTGGCTGCCTGAGAGGCGTTTCAGAGATGGCCGCCGAGTAAAATTACTTGCCTTAAAGGGACTTTGGCATAACCTAGATTCATGCTTTCGGTTTGAATGGAAATCTAATACAGTTTTACAGTTTGTTGATCTAAATCGGTGATTGTGGATAAACAGCTGTCAGCCATGTTGGTACACACATGAGCAGTTTGAACTTATTTAAACAGCGCGTTTATTTTTTACACTACTTATGTGCACCTTTATTAATAATATTATTCATGATTTTGTTTTCTTTGTTTCCTTTTCCATTATATAGTGAAAAATGTGTGAGAACCACAGGTCAACTCCATATTAGCCACCCAGAACACCCTAGCAACCATAAAACAACACACTGGCAACCACCTACAACATGTTCTGCACAGGTAACCAACAGTCCCATTTTCTCCAGCAGTACTAACATATTAATATGTTACACAAAATATGATTTCACTGACCCTAGCATGACACCTGTCTGTTTTGATTTCGGGAATTTTTTAAGAATATTTTGGGAAAGGCTTTAGACCCATTTTATTTATTAAAAATTAAATCTGTATTAAAGTGCTAAGAAAGCCATTACTCTTTCTTTCAATCTAGGTATTGAGATAAGCTTGCTAAAAGGAATGTAAGTGCCAACTTATTAATGCAAGCAATTTCAGTGATTGTGTCTTCTTTAAGCTGTTCTGATTCACAATGTGTGATAAAGTCTTTCGGCTGGTGATCCTGTCATGATCTATGTGTATCAGCTTGGCTGTTACAGTACGTTTATGGAGTACAGAGTGCCAGCAATGCAAAAAAGGATGAATTAAGAGATTCCTTAGATTGCTTAAGTAATGGCGCGAGGGTCAACAAACACACGGCACAATTACTGCTAAAGCAAAGCATGTGGGCAGAGTATATTATCAGGGAACGTGTAAAGAATAGTATATAAAAATGAGAAATTTCATCAAGCTAAAACTATTTTTGAAATTGTAATTTAATTAAATGTTTTTTTTTTCTTTTCTTTTAGTTCACTTCAACAATAGCAACACCACTGATTAGAAACTAATTCTCATTGTATATATCCAGTGTTCAGGTGTCTGAATCGATACACCAAACTAGCATCCTGCACACAGAAACTGCTCTTTTCTCTAATGAATAAAGAGCAGAACAAAGCTTAGATGAAGCAATGTCAGTTAAAGATATCCTCCTGTTTCTCATTGGGGCCTAATTTACGTCCTTGTTCTAATTTAAGCTGTTTTTAACAACAAGGTGGCGAACAGCAGGGCTAAATTCCCACAGCTCATTGTAATAAGGCAATCACTACACCTGTGTCTTTTTGTAATGCGAGGCACCAATTTTCTTCACCTGAGCTCAAGCGCAATGTGCAGAGCTAATAAGGCACGGCAGTATAGAGAGAAAGAAATTGAGAGAGAAACAGTTTAAAAAAATATATTAAGTTAAATGAATATGGCTATTTTATATTTTTATCTAGATTTGTGTGTAATTGTGTAACATACTGTGCACTGCAGTAATATATTAGTATGCTATTTTAAATACAGTGAAAGTCTGAAATCGGAATTACATACTAGCATTCTGATATTATTTGTGTCTTTTTTTTTACTGTAGCCATTGACTTACATTGTATTCTATTCAAACTATACGTTTGGTTACTAACATTCTTCAAAGTATCTTAACAAAAGAAACTCATATATATTTGGAATGACATAAGGGTGGGTAAATTATGACAGATTTTCATTTTGGGGTATTCCTTTAATGTAGACCTATTATGCCCTATTTCACAAGATGCAAAATCCCGTTCAAAATCCACAGCTGTGTTTTTTTTTTAATTATAGTTGTTAAACTGCCTACTGTTTTTCAGAGAAATCCTTCAGGTCCCACAAATTCTTTGATTTTTCAGCATTTTCGTGTATTTGAACCCTTTCCAGCAATGACTGCATGATTTTGAAATCCATCTTTTCACACTAAGGACAACTGAGGGACTCATATGCAACTATTACAGAAGGTTCAAATGCTCACTGATGCTTCAGAGGGAAACAGAATGCTTTAAGAGCAAGGGGGTGAAAACTTTTAGAATTTGAAGATCAGGGTAAACTGAACTTATTTAGCCTTTTGAGAAACATATAAGTATCTTCTGTAGCTTCTGAAGGGCAGTACTAAATGAAAAAAAATATGATATTTAGGCCAAATAAGAAAAATGTACACATCTTAATTCTGTTCAAAAGTTTTCACCCCCTGGCTCTTAATGCATGGTTTTTCCTTCTGTAGCATCAGTGTGTGTTTAAACCTTCTTTAATAGTTGCATACGAGTCCCTCAGTTGTTCTCAGTGTGTAAAGATGGATTTTAAAATCATACAATAAGTCTCAGGTGTCCACAGAATGTATCTGTGAATGTATCATTTATTATATCATTTCGAAAATGCCTATTTTGAGTGGAAGCAGAAACACACTGTTTTCGTGCATGTCTCTTTAAATGCAAATGAGCTGCTGCTCCACGCCCCCTTTTCCTGAATAGGGCTGTTCCTTAACAGCTTGTACCTCAGATTCTCTGCCAGAAACATCTGGTTTTTATGATCATGTATATCACGCCGAAATCATTCACGCGTTTTAAAGCCATATCAGTTTAAACTTGTACGCCAAGAAACTTCAAACCCCAAGAAAGTGGCTGTCACATGGCATGTGAGTACTAAACTATGTTCTCTTTCATGTCTTATTGCGCTTAAACTGTCATATACATACAAGTTTATGTTAAAAACACAAATGAGTTACAAAAACAGTCGGTTATTGCTGTGAAGGTAAACAGCTGGGAAAGAAATCACATGTTTATTTTAGATCTGTGTGGCAGCAGCGTATTATACAGCAAATAAATCAATAAATCCACTGCTCTATTGTCTCCTCTGGGGCTGGGACTCGAAATAGTGTTCGCTGCTTGTCTGTTCAGCCAATGACAGAAAAGTTAGCATGCTTTGCTTGAACTTTGACCATGGCATTAGAACTGGTACACTGTTGTCGCTTGCAAAAACACAATGGTGGCGCTGTGGGTGGAAACTTAAAGATTATGGGGCGGTAATATTATAATAGGATTCCCTTTCTATGTCACAAGCTTGCAGAGAAAGGCTTACCAAAAGTTACTGGGTTGTTCTTTTTACGTTTTCTGGGTTGGTAGATGCACTGGGGACCCAATTATAGCACTTAAACACGGAAGAAGTCAGATTTTTATGATATGTCACCTTTAAGACTTACTATAGCTACATCAAAAGCACTTGCTTGAACTCATTTACTGCCCATTTCTTCCAAACTTGTATGTCTTCCTTTTTTCTGCATAACACAAAAGGTTTCATCAATTTTTTGTCCATAATTTGAAAGTCAACAGGTGCCAAAACTTTTAAACGTTGTGCTTGCATTGAGTATGCTTTGGCGACCTATGGGGAGAAACTCAGTTTTCGAAATGTTAGAAAGCGTAATGCAACATCATTGTGTAATTGTCATCTGAATAGATACGTAAAAAAATACAGAAAAGAAATGAGAGATTATATACCATAATGCAACATCTTTTATTGTATATAACAAAGTCAAAGGGTGAACTGATCTGCCTGTTCAAATGCAAGTGGGCCACTGTATTAAGAGGGGTTCAAAACTGAGCCTGTGCTATTTGCAGGAAATGAGAAAGCCAAATGCAGGCTGACTCGGTGGGGCGGGAGCCCGTCTCAGCGCTTAGCTCGTCCCGCCAGACGTAATCGTTTCACACTGCCTGATTTAAGACAGAGGTCTTTAGATTTAAATGTCCCATTAGAATTCAATAGATGTGAGAAGTGATAAGCATCTAAACCAGAGCAGGGCATGTGCAAGCAGAACAAAAAGCTGATTAAAAGATGCGCTAGGCAGTTCACCCTCTGAATGCGCACCGACTTGTCACCGTTGAATCTATGGCATCTTGGTTCATCTACTTCCCCGCAGTCACTGTTCGTAGTCTCGCGGTGTGACGCAGCTTTTTTGTACCTCTTAGAGTCAACATGAAATGTCATTGGCAACCTATTTTACTTCTGTAATGTGACATATTTAAAGAGAATATTAAATGTGAAAAAGCAGAGAGGGACTTCATTTTATCGTGGGTGTTACATCCTAAAATGAATTAGGTAGTTGGCAGAGAGAAGACTGAGAAGTGAAGTCTAGAGGCTGAGAAAGTTTTAATTAAAAATTATGAAGACAAACTTTTTTCTCTCTGATGTATTGTTAAAGAGGAATGCATATTAAGAATAGAAATAGGGTTGTGATTTTGTGTCATGCTGACAGGATTTGGTTTTAGACCAAATTAAAGAACCTTGTATTTAATATACATATATTATATATTATATATATTTAAACTGCTGACAAATATATTATAAATATATTTAAACATCATTGCAATTTAATAATTTATAAATGCAATAAGTACAAAAAAATACAAAAATAATAATACAAAAATTGTATTAATAATTATACATTTTATTATACATGTATATAAAAATAGAAATAGTAAAATATAGAAATTATGTAAAAATGTTATGTAATTACATATTAATTCCCAGATTACACACACACACAGTGTATATATAATAATGTTAAAAATAAGTTTTATTTAAACATTATTGCAATTTAATAATTTATAAATACATTAAAAGTGTATTTATAATGATATGCACATTTATATGTAGCCTATATAAAAATATAAATGATAAAATATGTAAATTATGTAAAAATGTTTAATTACATTTTAAATACAGATTACATGCACATATAAATAATGTATAATGTAGTATAACGCACACACATATATAATTTTAATAATAAATTGTATTTAAACATTATTGCTATTTAATAGTTTATAGATATACATTTTATTATAAATGTATATAAATTTGTGTAAAATGTATGTAAAATGTTTAATTATTAACTGCAGATTACACACACACAATTAAAAAATATTTAAACATTGCAATTTAATCATTTGTAAATACAATAAAATATTTATTAATAATTATATATATATATATATATATATATATTTAATTATAAATGTACATAAGATTTTAAATTATAAAATGTTTATGTAGAAATGTTTAATTACATATTATTTACAGATTACACACACACATATATATATACTTTTAAAATACATTTTATTTAAAGATTTTTGCAATGTATTAATTTTTAATTTATTTTAATTAAATAATTAATTATATGTCTTTTTTATTTTTTTGTTTGTATGGTGTATATGTGTGTGTGTGTGTGTGTGTGTGTGTATATATATATATATGAATTTGGTTTCAGACCAAATTAAAGTGTATTTTAAATAATTTTTAATAATTATAATAATTATGTATAAATTTGTAGTGTTTAAAATGATAAAGCTGTATTTACACAATAAAGCATGAGGGCAACATGTATTTTGTCACTTTTTGCCAACTTTTACCTACTTTTTTATGTAAAACCAATATAGAATCTCTCAGTCAGACACCAATTTCATTATTTTGATCAGCTGCCAAAACGTACACAAAGCGGATTGTGGGATATCATTGCCGGTAAAGGATTCATCTATACTGCCTTCAAAAATGGACCAGATGGAGGCATTTAAGAAGACAGGGTGTTACGCAATCATTCAATTTGGACCTCCATTAATCCCATCCTACCCTAATAAGGCAGCATTTTGAAGGTTTCGGACACTCTTTCTCCATCTCATTCTCTCGTTCTCCTGTGGTGTGACTGTGAAAGCTATCCGCAGATCCATTTACACAGTACAAGAGCACTCGCATAACTAAGAGTTAAAAAATAAGGAAAAGAAAACAACTCTATATTGACCAAAACCCTTGTATCTGGTGTTTAAAAAGAAGTGAATCAAAAGTCTCCAGTGGCTTTAATGCAAGAGACTGATTTCCTTTTATTCCACAGACCAAACCCCCTCTAGAGTGCAAGAAAGCCTCGGACAGCGGAAGTCCGGCCTCCCGTGCCCTCGATGTTGCACTGGCTTGTATCAGGGCTTTCAGTGGCAGGACCTTTCGGGGCTTTCAGTGACTCAGAGAGCACCGAGCCCTGGTGAGGCCACGGAGACCCGCTGGTCTTTCTTTGGAAGAGTGATATTGTTGGAATTCGAGAACATGGAGTCACACAGCAAGTGAGTACAAGCTAAATGCCACCTACTGGATCCAGAAAGCCTGAGGGACAAACTCACACGGAGTACCGGCTCTATACGTGACCTTTAACTTTGTGTCACAGCGACCTGAAAATCACACAAGACATGGATTAGAACTTTCACAGTGGAAACTAAGCCACACTTGCCACTGAAGTATTCAGAGTTTCATATTAGAAAGAAGATAGGTTGGTGTATTAGAAATTTGATAAGAAGGCTGGTTTTCTGTTCATTACTGTATCTGTCAGAAAGAATGTCACCGCAGCACTTGGAAGCTTTTATTTCTGCAAATGTATTTACTTAGAAGTTCTGTGGACTTGAAATGTACTGTCATATTGTCACCTTGATTTAAGTCAGGTTTTATTTATATTGATTTTCAAGAATGTAGTTTATAGGAAGATAGTATAGGAATGAACTTGCACTTTTCATCATAATACAAATTACTGGAGGTCTCCAAGTCGCTATCATTATCCAAGTGAATCAGTCACTATGTGTGTTCTCATTGGTGGTCAGAACATACAGTTGAAGTCAAAAGTTTACATAAACTTTGCAGAATCTGCGAAATGTTAAAGGAGAAGTCCACTTCCAAAACAAAGATTCACATATAATGTACTCACCCCCTCATTTTACCAAAATCATACAAAATGCATGTCATTTTTTATTTAATACTGATCTGAAAAAGATAATAGTTAAATTTATAAAAATGACCCTGTTCAAAAGTTTACATACGCTTGATTCTTAAAACTGTGTTGTTACCTGAATGATTTACAGCTATGTTTTTTTTGTTTAGTGATAGTTGTTCATGAGTCCCTTGTTTGTCTGAGGACAACTGAGGGACTTATATGCAACTATTACAGAAGGTTCAAATGCTCACTGATGCTTCAGAAGGAAAAACAATGCATTGAGCCAGGGGATGAAAACTTCTGAACAGAATGGATGTGTAAACATTTCTTATTTTGCCTAAATACCATATTAGTACATTTAGTACTGCTCTTCAGAAGCTACAAAAGATACTTACATGTTTCCCAGAAGACAAAATAAGTTAAATTTACCCTGATTTTCAAATTCCAAACGTTTTCACCCCCCGGCTCTTAATGCATGTTTTTTCTTTGTAAAGCATTAGTGAGTTTTGGAACCTTCTGTAATAGTTGCATATGAGTCCCTCAGTTGTCCTCAGCGTGAAAAGATGGGTCTCAAAATCATACGGTCATTGTTGGAAAGGGTTCAAATACACAAAAATACTAAAAAACCAAAGAATTTGTGGGACCTAAAGGATTTTTCTGAAGAACAGCAGGCTGTTTAGGACAAACAAGGGACTCACGAACAACTATCACTAAACAAAAAAAACACAGCTGTGAATCATTTAAGTAACAACTTAAATGATTGACTAAGAATCAAGCGTGTGTAAAATTTTAAACTGGTTCATTTTTATAAATTCATCTATTCTTTTCTCTTTTGGACTATATGTAAAAGTCTTTTATGTGAAATATCTTATTCAGGTCAGTACTAAATAAAAAATAACATGCATTTTGTATGATCCCTCTTATTTTGGTAAAATACTACAAGGTGTATGTAAACTTGACCTCAACTGTATGTACAAAAAGGAGCTATAGCGACGATATAATGAAGTGCGTGTATAAACAAAATGGCAACAAGTCATTTGAGTTATTAACTAATGTTATGGCTTTTTGTGTTTGACAAAAAAAGAAAAAAAGGTTTGAAATGTGAGTAAATGAAGTGATTGCATGGTTATGCAATATTCCATGACCAACAAATACTCCAAAACCTGAGATTTCCAGTCTCTCCCTTTTGCTGTCAGCCTCATTCATGTTTGTGGTTCTAGCGCATCATTCACACACCCACGCTGAACTTCACTGGTGTGAGGAGCGAACGTGCAATACGCTATGAGCCAGATGAGCCACACAATACAATATATCAGCTCCAGTGCATTATTGCATAGCAGAGCAACTGCAGGGAGGCCACCGCGAGTCAAATAATGAAACATATATGCATAGCCTGAAATGGAGATTTGCTGTTTCAGGAAAATGCAGAGAGTGTTCCTTAAATTATGAAAGTCAGAAATCTCCATTACGGCCTGACGTAAAACTGCTGTCTGTGTTTATCTTGTGAGAACCTTCTCACTCCAGTCGAAGCCTCTCTCGCCTAGACGCTCATAAATTGAATGATTTCATTACAGCGTGCGATAAATATATTATTTAAATGAGCTTTAACTAAAGAGCACATGCTTTGCAGTGTAATCAGCATGTTTGTAAAATCACATTGCTCAGTCTAATAATGTAAAGAGAGTAAAATGCATTGCCGTCTCAGAGTAAATGGAGTAATTAGAGATTGTGGCAGTGCTTGACTTTGCAGTTTGCGTTCGTTTAGCTGTACTTATGAACCAAGCAAAGTTAATTAACAAAACAATTATCTTCCCTTTTGCAGGAGACAACAGTTTGAGGGCTGTTTTGTTTTTTCAAGTATTTGATAAGCTCTAACTTTTCTCTTTTCTTTACCCGTGACATTGATTTTGATTTACAACGAGTCTAGTGACAAAAATAAAAGGCTGTTCTTTTTAGCTCCTGATGGGAAATGTACAAAGTTTAAAGATTTTTTTGTCAGCTGACCGCACAAATTAACCCAAATTAGCAGCGCGCCTTCGCCACAAGCGCACATGCACAAGTTTATGGTTTAAACTGCTGTGACTCAAAGCTGTTTTGTTTTTCTTTCTCCGCAGCGATGGCTTTTACTGGCTGGGAGCGCTGAGCACACGTTTGGCCTTATCGAATGAAACAGCGCTGGAATATTTCACGTTGGTAAATATGTGAACAGTAAGGAAACAGGCCCTTGGGCCAAACTCTGCCAGGTCTGCTGGTCTCAGCACAGGCTCGGCTCTGACGGAACGTCTCATTAATGAGAGAGGGAAATGTCACATACAAGCAAGCGGGGCAAAGCATTTTGACTTGCCCCATAAAAGTCTGCGTAAAATAATGAGATTTCCTGTTTCTCGCGTTTCTGTCCACACCGCGCCTCGCGCACGATTTACCAAATGGGTTGGGTATTGTTTTAAGAGAATTTGTAGCGTTTCCAAATGGAAGTGCACACGCAGGTGAAATGTGCGTCATGAAAATGCACAAACCAGCACGTCCTTGAATTTTGTGGCTTAAAACAAACTGTGAATTCTGGGAGAATGACACATATTACGCCTGCGAATTATTGCTTAAAACAAAGAACATAGTGACATTATAATCCCTGAATAGAGATGTGTTTTTTCATAGAATTGTTCTGAATATACAATTGAGATAATATAAGGTGATAAAGCAATTTTCTATCATTTTAAAAGGATACAATTATTATGTTGAGATGTCAAGCCATAAAAGAATGACCTATGGTATGGAACGGTACTTAGGCTTTAATATTATATCACTGTATAAGCTCAAAATTTCTTAAAGAGACAGTAATCAGTTTAACAGATTTAAAAGATTTAAAGGAATATTCCGGGATCAGTAAAAGTAGGAATAATGTGGAATAATGTTAATTACGACAAAATATTGACAATAAAATCTGGGTTACTGTAAAGCACTTATAATGGAAGTTAAAGTGGCCAATATGTAAACATTAATATATGAGCTTTTAAACAGTATAGGCAGAAGATGTAAACATTTTAAGTGTTAATATGATGATATGACAAAATCGCTTAACTTTATTTGTGTAACCTTATGTCCATTTCAAATAGCATGACAACATAAAACCCTAAAATAACATACAAATTAATTGTGGTTTTATAAGTGTAATAATTATGCTTTTAAATATTTATATATATGTGCACAGTGAGTTGGTTACAAAGGTGAACTGAATGGTGCAGAAATAATATATATTTTAAATTTGATAATTTTTTATATTTATATTTTTTTCAATTACACACACACACACACACACACACACACACAAATATATATATATATATATATATATATATATATATAATGTTTTTTAAAGAAGTCTGTTATGGTCATCAAAGTTCCATTTATTTAACAAAAAAGAAAGAAAAAAATATTCTGAAGTTTTCTATTTTAATATGCTTTAAAATATGATATTATTATAAAGAAGTCTCTTATGTTCATCAAAGTTCCATTTATTTGATCAAAAAAAGAAAAAAATATTCTGAAATATATTGCGAATTAAAATATCAGTTTTCTATTTTAATATACTTCTGTGATGCAAGGCTGAATTTTCATCAGTGTAACAGTATCCTTTAGAAATCATTGTAATATGCTGATTTATTATTAGTTTTGGAAACAGTTTTTGCTTAATTGTTTTTTGTTTTTTTTTTGGAACTTCTAATTGTTTTTTTTTTTTTTTTTTTTTTTTGGAACTTCTAATACTTTTTTCAGGATTCTTTGATGGATAAAAACTTAAAAAGAACAGCATTTATTCCAAACAGAAATAAATTAAAAAACAGAAATAATTTAAGTCAGATTTATCAATTTTTCTTTTATGCCAAAAATCATTAGGATATTAAGTATGTTCCATGAAAATGTTTAGTAAATTTCCCACCTTAAATATGTCAAAGCTTAATTTTTGATTAGTAATATGCATTGCTATCAACTTCATTTGGACAACTTTAAAGGCGATTTTCTCAGTATTTAGATTTTTTTGCACCATCGGATTCCAGATTTTCAAATATCCTTTAGAAATATAATATCCTTTCAGTATCCTTTAGAAATCATTCTAATTTATTATCAATTTTGGAAACAGTTTTTGCTTAATTGTTTTTTTTTTTTGAACTTCTAATACTTTTTCAGGATTCTTTGATGAATAAAAACTTAAAAAGAACAGCATTTATTCCAAACAGAAATATTTTCAAACAATTTAAGTCTTTGCTATCACTTTTTATCAGTTTAACACATCCTTGCTACATAAAAGTATTAATTTCTTTCAAAGAAAGTTAGAAAGAAAAAATGTATTGACTCCAAACTTTGAACGGTAGTGTATGTTCTTACAAAACATTTCTGTTTTAAAATAAATGCTGTTCTTTTTAGCGTTTTATTCATCAAAGTATTCTCAAAAAAAGTATCACAGCTTCCAAAAAATGTATTTATTAAGCAGCACAACTGTTTTCAACATTGATAATAAATCAGCATATTAAAATGATTCCGTAAAGTATTTTTAATCAAATAAAGACAGTCTTGATGAGCAGAAAAGTCTTCTTTAAAAAACATAAAAAATCATACTAAATCCCAAACTTTATTTCTGCACCATTCACTCCATTGTAACCAATTCACTATAATTATTTTTTTTTTAAAAAGCTTGTTTTCACCCCAAAATATTCAACTAAACTTAAAAAAAAAATAATAATAATTTACAAATATATTGGATATGCAAACAAAGGGAATATCAGCATCTATCCACTTCGAGCACTGACAATAATATGTGTTAAAGTACTGAAATTGAATGAATACTTGGCATTACCATCTAACAGTGTGTAAATCACATTCAATCTAACCGGAGCTTAAAGCTTTAAAAACACTCTAAGAGATGATCTAATCCACGACAGACATGAGAGTGGAAATTCATATGTAAAGGCCATTCTGAGCCTCATAAAATCAAATCTTCAAATGGGACCCTGCTTTGTGGCAGAGGATGAGTTTGCTTTGATATCATGCATTTTTGATTAGTCTGGCCTCGGCCAATCGCCCGATGTGCTGGCGTGTGAAGGGCAGAGAGAGAGAGTTTGGAGGTCACGCTCACAGCCTGAAATCCCCACAGCAAACAGCCCTCGCGCATCCCAGGAAACAAACACTCCAATATGCCAAGTGCTTATCATTTATCATTGAGTTCCACTAGCGAAATGGTATTTGAACTCAGGTCAAAGTTTCTAGTTTTTTGCCCTTTTTTTAAGCGTAACTTCTCTTTTGCGGCCAAAGGCTGTATGAGGTCTCTCAGTCGGAAATGTAATGAGAATGTACGGCCGTTTGGTTCACTGACAAGCTACTGTTACATTAGCTACCTCTGACATTGAAGCGACTGGCCCAATTAGAGTCAAATGACACTCATGCACTGACAAGTGGATAATTATGTGGGAATCAAATTTTTGGACTGATTCATAGCTTTTTTTAAGGTCATTGAAATGAATTCCTCGATCCAAGAGGATGTCTGTGAATCCCTATTTAATTTTTCAACAGAAAAAAGACATATTAATCTCTTAAAGACTAGTGTATGCGTCCATCTGTTCCACTATTGCATACAGTAGTTGATTGTTTTATGTCAGATATAATTATAAGTCAAACCCAAAACTGTAGCTTTAACGTTTACAGTTTATATACACTTTTTCAAAAAAAAAAAAAAAAAAAAATATATATATATATATATATAAAAGTAATGTGTATATACATTAAAGTATTCCAACAGAAAATTTGTTATGAATATATGCATTTTAGAAGCTTAGAAACAATAGGATATATATATATATATATATATATATATATATATATATATATGTGTGTGTGTGTGTATGTTGTTATTATTATTATTTTGATTTATTTATTTTCATATTGTTGAATATAATAATTATTGAATAATATACAATTACATTATATATAATTATATAATTATAATTATTATTTTTATTTTTTCTTCAGAAGTTTAGGAACAGTATTACAACATAATTTTATTTTTTTTTTTATCAGAAATACAGAAACATTTTGAAATATTATTACAATTTAAAATAGCAGTAATTGTGTTTCTAGATATATATTTTAGAAGTTTAGGAATATATATATATATATATATATATATATATATATAATTTATTTATTTATTTATTTTTTTAATTTGGGAACAGTATTACAACAAAAAAAAAAACCTAAAAATCAAAAAGACAGAAAAAACAATTTTACAATTTAAAAAAAGTAGTTTTCTATTTTATTATACTTTAAAATTTAATTTATTCCTGTGATACAAAGCTGAATTTTCATCAGCCATTACTCATATTAGTCTTCAGTGTCACATGATCCTTTGGAAATAATTCAGATTTATTATCAGCATTTTGATTTATTATCAATTTTTTTTTTTCAGGATTATTTAATAAATATAAAATTAAAAATAACAACATTTATTCAAAATATAAATATTTTCGAACAACAGAAGTCATTACTATCACTTTTTATCAGTTAAACACATTGTTAGAATAAAAATATTAATTTATTTCCAAAAAATATATAAATTGCATATAGTGGATTAGATTTTTTAAATATTAATAACATGAGAAATTGTGTATAAAATATAATATCATATATGTATATAATATTATATATAAAATGTGTATAAAATATAATATCAAATAATATCAAATATTAGCATTTGATACACATTGATTTAATATTAAGATTTTTTTCAGGATTATTTAATAAATATAAAATTTAAAATAACAGCATTTATTCAAAATATGAATATTTTCTAACAATAGAAGTCGTTACTACTACTTTTTATTTTATTTTATTTTACTGTGTTTAATTAAACACGTTGCAGAATAAAAGTATAAATTTCTTTCCAAAAAATATATCATTTGCATATGATGGATAATATTTTTTAATATTAATAACAAGAGAAATTGTGTTTAAAACCATGGGGAATTTGTTTAAATACAGTTTTAAAACCTTATGTTTTAAACCTAATTTTATAATTTGATAGCCATAAATATTATGACGCATAATACATAATAAAAATAATTGAAAAGAAACAATGGCATTTATATTTGTAAAACTGTACAGGTTTCCATGAATCTATCAAACTGAACATATATTTTAAGATTTGTGTCCTGATGCTTTGAAATCCAAACGGTGAGAGGTGCAAAATTTCCAATTAAACACATTGTTTTTTCTTTCTATTTCAGTCAGAAGACTTAAACTTTAAAAGCGAGGAACAGCTTGCTATGCTTAAAGGCAAGGGTTTTTTTACACATACAGATGCATTTACCTAAAGAAGCAGGCCACGACATACGCTGAACCGGAATAAAGAGATGCCACATTCACTGCAAACGACAAGCCGTCTTGTATTGTGAGTGTCGGTGCTTTTATTCTGACTCGGCTTGAATGAGAAAGAATGCAAGGTGAAAAGCCCTGGTCTTGTTCACAATCCTGCTGTCTGATGTCGGCAGACACAAGGGTGACAAAATGTCACTTTAATCAGCCGTAATTAAGAACGAGGGAGAATATCTCCCAGGGTTTCTGCACTCTCAAGATAGCTGTCGTATATAGTGCATGCTTCACAGCCAGGGTGACAAGAAAAAAGAGTGACAAAACAACCTCAGGTCATAGCAATTTATAAATAAAGGTGACATATCTGACAGATAAAGACCAACTATAGAAGCCTTGAATAGAAAAGCGTGTTTACTAATTAATCAACACTGGATGTAATGCAATTCAGTTTGAATGATAACCAATTTAAGCAAATTAGAATACAATATTTAGCTTTTATTTGACTCTCAGATCTACCATATCAGAACTGTTTGACAGATTAGAGACTAGTTGGGCGTCACAACAATATGCTGGCAAAATCGTATCAGTTTTGATGACGTGACTCATTCTGATTTGTAAATCAGAGGATGATACATGCCTGTCGGTCCAGATTTAATCAGCTTTTATTGTGAAGAAATAACTCAGGTGCATGTTGGCGGCTTATAGGAAGATTTACTCCCTTCAGCTGCAGATACATTAGAACAATCCAAAAACAATCTCTCTAATGAAATTTTCTGCGGCCTCTCTTCTTATCTTGTATAGAAGAGGGATTTAAGCAAAAAGCATTGAAAGTACAGATCAGTGAGAGCGCAACCTTCCTTTCAGTCAAGGGGAATTATTTTCAGAGGAAATCAGGAAAAGCATATTCCCAATATAATGCTTCGGGAACATTTTTTTTTTTATATATATTAATCAAGTGTCGTTGGAGAGAGTCCAGAGGTCTTGTCATTGCGTGAGAATGACCTACATAAAGCACACAGTTGAATCGTTGATTTGATCGCACACAGGGAACCATGGGAGAGCTTAACTCATCTATTAACTACATTTAAAGCAATGGCCTTACCTTGACTGAACTGGTCAGATGTTCAATTTAATTCAGCAGGAGAACATATTTTAAACATAAACTAGCCAGTTTTTGCTCTTAGGGTATTTTTGGATCTTGGGAAACAAAAACAGAAAAATAAATGAGACTGGGGATTGACTATAGCTCATTTTGTTTGTGTGTTTGCATGTAAAACGCATATGCAAGTGTCTCATATTTTAATATTCACATATGTACAATACTGTTCAAAAGTTTTAAGGTTTTATGTTTTTGAGAGAGGATTCTTATACTCAACCAGCCTGCATTTATTTATAAGAGTAATATTGTGAAATATTGTTTAAATTTATAATACCTGTCTTATGTTTTAATATATTTTAAATTTTAATTCATTCTTGTGAAGGCAAAGCTGAATTTTCATCATTTTAAGTGTTACATCATCCTTCAGAAATCATTCTAATATGCTGATTTGGTGCTCAAGAAACTTTCTTATTATCATTGTAGAACATGTTAAACCTTGATATCAATTATCAAGGTTATATTAAGTAAGTATTTATTAATTAGAGTACATTACTGTCATTTTTGATCATTTTAATGCATCCTTGATGAATAAAAGTATTTTTTTTTTCATAAAACATTTAAAAAACATTTGAACAGTTGTGTATCTATAAAATAATTTTGAAATATTAAAAATTGCCCTTCAACTTTGCATATTAATGTTAAGAAAGTGTGGCTGGTCATCAAAATTGCCTGATCTTCTATCAAAAAAGTTTCATTTTTATCATTTTAATTAAAAATGGAAAGCATATACTGTAAGGTTGTAACATCAGCACTTTTTATATTTGACATTGGGATAGTTCACTCAAAAAATTACAATTTTGTCATTAATTACTCACCCACATGTCGTTACAAACCCGTGAGACCTTCATTTGTCTTTGAAACACAAATTAAGATATTTTTAATTAAATCTGAGAGCTTTCTGGCCCTGCATAAACAGCAACGCAACTTAAACTTTCAAGGTCCAAAAAGGTTGTAAAGACATTATTAAAAGGGTCATCGGATGCCCATTTTCCAAAAGTTGATATGATTCTTTAGGGTCTTAATGAAAAGTCTATAATATACTTTGGTTAAAAATTCTCAGTGGTTTTTTACCTTGTCAAAATGAGCTCTGCTAAAATCATCCCATTCTGAGAGGATTGCTCCTTTAAATGCAAATGAGCTCTGCTCGCCCCGCCCCTCTCTTCTCTCTGTGGAGTGACGAGCCTGTTTTCTTTAGCCACATTTACCCGTTTACCTGCTAAACTTGCTAACTAGCACATTATTAGGAAATGCAATTGTAAGATTCATAAAAAAAACCCTTATACTCACTTCTGCTGTAAGTGAAGCTGAATCACGAATGATTTGCGTGAACATAGACAGATATATGTAGATCGGGAGGTGCATTCCCTTCACAAACAAACGTAATCCACAGCATCTTCAGCGGCTCAGATGTTGGGAGTAAATGACGACCACTATGTTCATTATTACATCCAGTAACACAACACCTCAGTCGCTCAATCGGAGATATTCTTGTCTAACTCACATCCCTGCTCCAGCATCAAAACAATGGAGGTGGGACTGTGACAGCTGGTCTGAGCTAAGAGCTCATGTCAATCAACCATTGTGGGAGCGGCCTCTGTGGGTGTGACGCCACACCGACAGGCATCTGAAAATAGCTCGATTTGAAAAGGGGATATTATTTTAACAAATTAATTAAAAACCACTGCATGGATTTTTATCATTATAGGGTAGATTAGTACATACACAGCCAACACACATTAATGTTCAAACAACATGAAAAAGTGAACTTAGCATCCGATGACCCCTTTAAAATTTTAAAAATGATATGAGAGGTTCAAACTTTCTTGTGTCATTCCGTGTCAACTCAACCAGAGGTCCCCGGCTCCAATTTTTGATTTTGTTTATATTTTTTCTGAAGAAAGATAGATATGTACAGTGATGAAAGCCAAAATATTAAATGTCATGGATGAATATTTACTGAGTAATCCACTATTTTGTAGAGGGGGGTCGAAATGGCAATTTTCACCTGAGACTCAGAGCCAAATTGCAAGGGGGTAAAAATGAGTTTAGAAAGATGGCAACAGCATAATGTTATTTTTACACAAAGATTGGTAGGTCTGTTAGGAAAATTTGTTAACTTTAGTGATCCTAGTTGCATTATGTGCCAATGGTGACCATTTGAAAATAGGAAAACAGCACCTTTCAAGTTTTTCTCTAAAGTTTGCATGCCTAAAACTCAAGACGTGTCAGAGATATCTTAGTGTCCTTTTAAATATTCGGTCTTAAACTTTTCTTTTGGCATCTTACTTTTTAAGGCCCTATATGGTTCGGTTCTAGGGATATTGAAATTTCAATTGTTGAAATTTGTTAAATTGTATTCATTTTTATGTGGTCAAAAACCAAATGTGGGTTCTTTTAAGGAGGAATAATGTTGAAACTAGAGATGTATCTCATTGAACATTGCTGTCTGAGTGCCATAAATATTCTTTTTCCAAAGTTTGCATCCCTATAACTCAAGAAGTATTAAAGATATCACAATATGATTTTAGATTCTAGTTCTTAATAAACTTCTCTTTTGTAATCTACATTTTTTAGGCCTACATTATTCAGTCCCAGGGATATGGGGATCTCAATGACATTTCATATTCAGATTGTTGAATAGGAGCCGTTTTCAGTGGTTGAAAACCAAATGTTAGTCAATAAAGTATAACATTAAGGTTGAACCACTGATATCACATGGACTATTTTAACAATGTCCTTACTACCTTTCTGGGCCTTGAACGTGATAGTTGCATTGCTGTCTATACAGGGTCAGAAAGCTCTCAGATTTCATCAAAAATATCTTAATTTGTGTTCTGAAGATAAACAAAGGTCTTACGGGTTTGGAACAACACGAGGGATGATTAATTAATGACAGAATTTTCATTTTTGGGTGAACTGTCCTGTTAATGTACACAGTTTAAGGTTACAGTTGAGGTCAAAAGTTTACATCCCCCTTTCAGAATCTGCAAAATGTTAATTATTTTACCAAAATAAGAGGTATCGTACAAAATGCATGTTATTGTTTGTTTAATATTGACCTGAATAAGATACTTCACATAAAAGATGTTTACAGACAGTCCACAAGAGAACATAATAGTTACATTTTTAGATCCATTTTTCACTTTTCACACTGAGGACAACTGAGGGACTCATATGTAACTATTACAGAAGGTTCAAACGCTCACTGATGCCCCAGAAGGAAAAACCATGGATTAAGAGCCGGTGGTGAAAACTTTGGAACAGAATGACGATGTGTACATTTTCTTATTTTGCCTAAATATCATATTTTTTTCATGTAGTACTGCCCTTCAGAAGCTACAAATGATGTTTCCCAGAAGACAAAACAAGTTAAATTTACCCTGATTTTCAAATTCCAAAAGTTTTCACCCCCCCAGCTCTTAATGCATTGTGTTTCCATCTGGAGCATCAGTGAGCGTTTGAACCTTCTGTAATAGTTCTATATGAGTCCCTCAGTTGTCCTCAGTATGAAAAGATGGATCCCAAAATCATACAGTCATTGTTGAAAAGGGTTCAAATACACAAAAATGCTGAAAAACAAAGGAATTTGTGGGACCTGAAGAATTTTCTGAAGAACAGCAGGCAGTTTAACCATTCAGGACAAACAAGGGACTCATGAACAGCTACCACTAAAAAAAAAAAAAAACAGCTGTGGATCATTCAGGTAACAACACAGTATTAAGAATAAAGGGGATGTAAACAGGCTCTGAGATATTTTTCAACATCATTTTTCAGAATATCTTCTCAGAAGAAAGAAAGGAACAACATGAGGGTAAGAAAAAGATGATGGTGTTACAGCCCAGCCAGTGTCTCCACAGAACACCACAAACTGAGGTAAAATGCTGAGAATGTAAGTAGAAAATGTTTTTTTTTTTAGCTCTATATTAAAGTTTTGAAAATGAACAGAGAATGACATCATCTTTTTCAAACGGGTGTCATAGCAACAGTTTTAATTGAAACAAAGCTCTTCTCTTGTTCCTTTCTCACCTTCCCTGCTGTTTCCTTCATTGTGCTGCATCACTGTCCGATGGGAATGCTTGCACACTCCGCTGCTGATTTGTGAGGGAAAAAAGGTCGAACTCCACCATTCCTCAGCATGCAGTCTGCATGCAGCCCACCAGTAATGATATTCTGTAGAGGGCTGTTGGGGGGAAAACATGTGACTGGAAGATTACTGATTCTACTTTTTTTTGAATCATTTTAATGCTTTTTTCCCTCCTGCATTTCCTCTCAGTGCCTTTTTCCTCAGGTTCTAGCGCTAAGGATTGCAGACAGAAAAATTGTCTGTTTACCCAGAGAAATCAACTACTCGTTGTTTTTTGTAAACTCATTTCAAAACCAGATGCTCGTACATCATATTCTTGCGATAAAGCAGATTACCTCAGGAGCAGCTGAACACCGCCACAAACTTTGTTTGGTTCTTTCTCCTAATATACGGTAGACAGAAATGACACTGGTGTTATTAGAACCAGCCGCAGCAAGCCCAAACCAACGAATTGTGTTTCTCCAAACCTTAAATTTCAACCCTGAAGGAGTAAAATAAAAATAAAATGCACTTATTTATTTTTGTGTGTTAGCTTAAAATAGCTTCAGAACAGCAACAACAACGTGTTGGTATGTATATTTGTGCATTCTGACACAGAAAGTTTCTCTCAAGTTCCCTCTTGAGCTGCTGTGTTTGAGTACCTAAAACCAAGTAGGAATTAAATTTACATTTAATATCAATGTGATGTTTGTAATGTGGAGAAGCGATCTCTCGAGGCTATTTCCAGTGCTGGAGGAGGGTGAAATGGCATTAGTGCATGAGCAGAGAGCACATAACACAGTATAAGCTCAGGTAATGGTTTGGATTTATCGCAGTCTGGATATGGCTTTGTATGTGCCTGGTGTGAAGTTTACCTCCCTTTCTTAGAAATAAACACAAAGTGCTCTGTGAAGATTTGGCCCTTATGTCTGACATGGAGCACCTTGTTTATAGGAGTTTTGGAAACTACAGGACTAAAAATAAACCTCATAAGGCACAGCAGTTAACTGCTGTCAACTGCTTTTTTATGCACAGTGTTAATGCAAGTAAAGGTCATTGGCATCATAATTTTCCACCTTAGCCTTAGAATTAAAATATGAATAAAATGAAGTGTATTGTCTTCATTTAGAATTTTAAATCATGATATTTATTTTGTTTTATTGTTATATTTGTTATGCAAGTTTGGTGAGAATTTATTATTATTATTATTATTATTATTTTACTATTTGTTTTTTTTTTTTAATGAAATGAATACTTTTTGACTAGCAAGAACAAATTAAATTCATCAATTGTTTTTATTTATTTATTTTGTCACAATGTAAAAGTCATTACTATTTTAAATAAATGCTGTTCTCTTAAACGTTTTTATTAAAAATACATAATTAAAAAATGTATTGAAGTAAAAAACTGCAATTATTATTATTTTTTTAAATTTAGGTAAGTGGTAAGTGTGATTATTATTATTATTATTATTAATTTATTTTCTTCCACTCTTAAATCAGTAAATTACAATAAATTGAAAAAAAAAAAAAAAAACTACTTTTGAAAAGAAAAAGAAAAACAATAAATTATAATAAAATGGAGAAAAAATACATAATTTTTTTTAAATTATTTTTTTTACTAATTAAATAAAAAATAAAATTAGGTAACTGATAAGTGTGATTTTTTTTCAAAATCAAGAAATTATAATCAATTATAATACTTTGGAAGTAGAAATACTTTGGAAAATAAATAGGAAAAATACATATATACATACATACATATATATATATATATATATATATATATATATGTATGTATTTTTCCAATTTATTTTCCAAAGTATATACATATATTTTAAATTCATTAAAATAAAAAAAGTAATGTAATTAAAAAATAAGTGATAAGTGGTAAGTGATAAGTGTGATTTTTTAAAATATTATTATTATTTATTTTCTTCCACTCTCAATAAATAAATTGTAATAAATTGGGAAAAACACTTTGGAAATGAATATAAAAATAAATAAAATAAAAAAAAAACATCATTTTTAGAATTTAATTACATTAAAATATTTATTTATTTATTTTGTATATTTGTTGTTATGCAAGTTTGGTCAGAATTTTTTATTATTTTTTATTTATTATAATAATTATTATTATTATTATTATTTTTAAATAAATGATTTTTTTAAATTATATATATATATATATATATATATATATATATATATATATATATATGTATTTATTTTATGTATGCATGTATTTATTTATTTTTGTCACAATGTAAAAGTCTTTACTATTTTAAATAAATGCTGTTCTCTTGAACTTTTTATTTCCCAAAGAATCCTGAAAAAATGTATCATTGTTTGCACATAAATATTAAGCATTGCTGTCTTAAACTATTGTTTTTAAACTAACTGTTTTAAATATTGATAATAGTAAGAAATGTTGATTGAAGGATCATGTGACATTGAAGACTGGAGTGATGATACTGAAAATTCAGCATCACAAGAATAAATTATGTTTTAAAATATATCAAAAGAGAAACATGTATTTTAAATTGTCATAATAATTTCACAATATTACTGTTTTAGTTTATTTTTGATCACGTAAAAAGGCAGCACAAAAATCCTGAACTGTTTAATGCCAGTTAAAATTTGTGTATTTACACAAAAATTCTTAATAATACTGAAAACTTAATGCAAAGTGTTTTTGCTGAATTCATTGTTAGTCATCTTCATAATTATTTCTCATCTTTCTTTTCTCTCAGGTGTCTTCATTGTGAATTCAGTTCTTTTGCCTCTAACACACAAAGAGGCAAAATGTGTAAAGATCTTTTTTGCTCTCACTGGGGCAATTTGCTTTTATTATGGATGCATGTTTTGTCGATAGGGCTTTTAAAATGAATTATATTCATTACAACAACATTAAACGGATGCTAAAGTGTTAAAGATTGAATTAATGTGTTAATATTTCTCTTCTGCATGCTCTTAACCTCAGGAAGTCGCTCTTAGAGAAATGAATGTTTACCACAAATGATTCACTAGCCAGAAGGTTTCAGTAATAAATAGAAGGTGTGAAATAATATTGTGTGTTTATTTGTAGCGTTCCTCCTGGCTAGGCTAAACGAAGGCATGCTATGTCTGAGCTCTGTGTCTGACTTAATGAACGTCTTGAAAGTGTCGTTTTCATAGACACTTCATGTATATATTAGTTGGGCTTAGGTAAGTGATAAGTTTTAATTTTATTTACTTATTTTTACTCTCTTTCACTTTCACTCTCAATCATAAATTATAGTGAATTGGGACAAATATTTTGTAAATAAAAATTTAAATTAGAAAAATACATAATTTTTTAAAATTTAATTAAATTAAAAAAATATTTTTTTTAAAAATTAGGCAATTGATAAGTTATTAAATATTTCTTTTCTTCCACTCTCAAAAAAAAAAAATATAATTGGATAATGAAAATATATAATGAAAAACATAAAAATGATATTAAATACATTTAACAGAGTACATTAAATACATACAACAGAAAAAAAAAAATTAAATAAAAAATTGCAATTATTATTATTTTTTTAATTTAGGTAAGTGGTAAGTGATTTTTTTTTTCTTTCTTTTCTAAAACTCTTAATCAATAAATTGCAATAAATTACTTTGTAAATGAAAAATAAATGGAAAAAATATGTCATTTTTAAAATTGAATTAAATAAGAATGTTTAATTTAGTTCAAAGTAAAATTAGGTCAGTAATAAGTGTAATTTTTTTTTCTATTTATTTTCTTCAACTCTCAATAAATTATAATAAATTGGGGAAATACATTGGAAATGAAAAATAAATTGGAAAAATTATTATATATTTTTTTATTATATATATATATAATATTTAATTATTGTTTTTAATTAACTTAAAAATAAATTTAGGTAAGTGATAAGTGTGATTTTTTTTTTTTTCTTTCTTTCTTTCTTTCTTTCTTTCTTTCTTTCTTTCTTTTCTTCCACTCTCAGTCAATAAATTGTAATAAATTAGGGGAAAAACTTTGGAAATGAAAAATAAATGCATTAAAAAAATTTGTACATTTTTAAAATGTACTAAAATAATAAAAACAAATATTTAATTAAACCAATAGGTAAGTGATAAGTGTGGTTTTATTTATTTATTTATTTATTTATTTATTTATTTATTTCCTTCCTTCCTTCCTTCCTTCCACTCAAAACCAATTAATTACAACAAATTGGGGAAATACTTTGGAAATTAAAAAAAAAAAAAAAAAAATTCAATAAAATATAATAAAATGGGGAAAATTAAATATAAATTGGAAAAAAACATATTTTTAAAAATTTAATTAAATAAAACATTTTTATTAAATTAAAAATAGAATTAGGTAAGTGATAAGTGTGATTTCTTTTTCTGTTTATTTATTTTCTTTCACTCTCAATCAGTAAATTAGGAAAAAAATACTTTGGAAAAGAAATTTGTATTGAAAAAAATACATAATATTTCGATTTAATTATTTATATAATTATGTATATAATATATTCTTTTAGATAACAATAATACTTTTTCCACAATGTAATCAAAGAGAATGGAAAATTTAATTACAGAACCATTCAAATCAAAGAACACAGTGTAGAGCTGAGATAAATATTCAATGAAATCTCTCTAAATATGCAGTGAGATAAAGCAGCTGAATTTCTTCTCAGGGCACATTAAGTTCATAATGAAGTGGGTAGGGTAAAGTAGATAAAGAAATCTATGATGGAATGATCTGACCTTCCAGTTTCAGGAGGTAGAAGAGAATGAAGGAGGCACAGGGGAAAAGAGTCGACCATGAGTGGATGGGGCTGAACTGTTCCAAGGTCTCCAGCTTGGTCTTCAATCCTCTGCTGGAGGCAGAAGCCCGAGGCGCTGTCTCCGCCCAGACACTGCAGCGTCCTCTGAGTCTCCTCCGCTGACACGTATGATGGAAAAAGGAATCAAACCGATAAAAGAATACAGAGAGGAAGAGGCAGATCTGAAGAGAAAGAGTTACGTTATCTTCCGTCGCTCACATCAGAGAATGGACCACCCACTCAACACTAGTCTCTTTCTCCGGTCCCAGAGGCCTTCCCCAGGTAACTTCTGTCACTTACAATCAGAGTTCACGAATGAAGTCGTGCTGCAGAAGTGTTTGCTCAAACCTCCGAAGCTTACCTCATACCTATTTCTGATCTCCAAAAAAAAACAAAAAAAAAAACGTCCTTCTACTTTCAAAGCAGCTCTGATCAAACACAAGGGTGGTCAGTTCTCTTTAAGGATTAGTTCACTTCCAGAAAAAAATTGTACAGATAATGTACTCACCCCTTGTCATTCAACATGTCTTTCTTTCTACAGTCGTAAAGAAATCATGTTTTTTAAGAACAACATTTCAGGATTTCTCTCCATGAAATGAACTTTTATGCAGCTTCATAGGGCTCTAACCGATCCCAGCCGAGGAATAAGGGTCTTATCTAGCGAAACGATCGGTTTAAAATTAGATGTTTACAATTTTTATACTTTTTAATCTTCCCCGTCTTGTCTAGCTTTGTGTGAACGCGGTTATTACAGTTAGGGTACGTCTAAAAACTCCCATCTCATTTTCTCCTCCATTTTCAGTTTACAAAGTGAGCATTCAAAGAAGTTCAAACACCATTTACAAACAAAACAAACAAAAAGGTAAAAACAGCAATGAAGGACGAAGTTGGATGAGAAAATAAGACGGGAGTTTTTAGACGTACCCTAACTGTCATGACAGAGTTTACACAGAGCTTACGTTAGACAAGACGAACGTTTGTGGTTCAGAAGTATAAAAATTGTAAACATTTTTTAGAAAATAACCGATGGTTTCACTAGACAAGACCCTTCTTCCCCGGCTGGGATCATTTAGAGCCCTTTGAAGCTGTATTTAAACTGCATTTTGGAAGTTCAAATTTGGGGGCATGACCGGAAAAAACAGTTGACAGAGCAAGACAAGACGAACGCTTGAGGTTAAAAAGTATGCAAATTGTAATGTTTTTTTTTTTTTTTTTAAATAACCCATCGTTTTGCTAGATAAGACCCTTATTCCTCGGCTGGGATCGTTTAGAGCCCTTTGAAGCTGCAGTTAAATTGTATTTTGGAAGTTCAAATTTGGAGGCACCATAGAAGTCCAGTTACATGGAGAGAAATCCTGAAACAAAAAAACAATTTCTTTCCGATTGAAGAAAGACAGACATGAATATTGGATGACAAGGGGGGTGAGTACATTATCTGTACATTTTTGCTCTGGAAGAGAACTAATCTTTTAATTTTTTTAAGTAATCTTTCAATCAGATTGTATCCCATATCATTTTATTTTTGTCCTGTAAGACCAAAATGACCTGAGCTCAGAGGGTCCTGTGAAAGTTTGATCAAACTTTGAGTTAATTTAACCTTGTTGTTGTGAAGTAAATGCTTTAAAAGGATAGTTCACCCAAAAATGCAAATTCTGTCATTAAAGGAGAAGTCCACTTCCAGAGCAACAATTCACAAATAATTTACTCATCCACTTGTCATCCAGGATGTTCATTTTTTTCTGTCTTCAGTCTTGAAGAAATTATGTTTTTTGAGGAAAGCATTTCAGGATTTTTCTCCATATTATTGACTTCATTGGTGCCCCGATTTTCAACTTCCATAATGTGAAACGATCTGTCATTTTTTTCGGAAAATAAAAATTTGTATACTTTTTAAGCACAAAAGGTTGTGTAGCACAGGTTCTGGGATGCACGTTTACGTACTACTGAATCACGTCGAAAGGTCACGCGGAACGTAGGCAGAACCACAGACCCAGTGTTAACAAAACTAACGCGCAAAGACTAAGAAAATGCAAGTAAGTCAAACGCTGTTTACAAACAAAAAGGTAGAACGATGTTGGATGATTCTGAAGTTGTAGGAGAAAACAACATTCAGTTTTTCGACATACTTTACCTTTTTGAGCCGGAGTACACAGACAATGAACTTAGACGTGCTTCGTAGTAGTGATGGGAAGTTCGGATCATTTTACCAACTCTGACCTTTGAGTCTCGTTCAGCAAAATGAACAAATCTTTTTTCGAGTCATTTCGTTCATTTTAGCAAAATCGGCATCACTTGACAGCCCCATAAGATGAACGAACGACTCAAAAAACCTGAAGACTCCAAACAGGTGAACTAATTCCAGTACAGAACCTAATAGGGTTTTGCGCATGTGCGACTGAACGAATCACTCCCCGAGATGACTCGTTCTTCCCGAGTCACATTAAAGACTCGTTCAAAATGAACGCATCGTTCAAGAGCGACCCGTGGACGGGCATCCCAGAGCCTGTGCTACATGAGCTTTTGTGCTTAAAAAGTATACAAATTTTTATTTTTCCAAAACAATGACTGATTGTTTCGCTAGGTAAGACCCTTCTTCTTTGGCTGGGATCATTTAGAGCCCTTTGAAGCTGCATTTAAACTACATTTTGGAAGTTTAAATCTGGGGCACCAATGAAGTCCATTATATGCAGAAAAATCCTGAACATCTTGGATGACAAGGGGGTGAGTAAATTATTTGTAAATTGTTGTTCTGGAAGTGGAGTTCTCCTTTAATTACTCGCTCTCATGTTGTTCCAAACCCATAAGACCTTTCTGGACCTTGAACATGTCAGTTGCTGCGGTGCTGTCTATGCAGTGTCAGAAAGCTCTTGGATTTCATTCATTTGTGTTTCGAAGATGAACGAAGGACTTACGGGTTTGGAACGACATAAGGGTGAGTAATTAATGACAGAATTTTCATTTTTGAGTGACCTGTCCACTATTGAAATCCCTACATTGGCTTTCCTTTCAAGTGTTTGAGGGCAGCCGAGACCCACGGCTAACTGCAGATATGGTGTAGATGTGTGTGTGAGTTTGTGTCTGTGTGTGTTTGCTCATTATGGGTCAGAGAGAATGGTGACCCTGGTCTGTACTGTTGAGGCAGCTTTATGACTGTTCACCTAGGAGTCTGTAAAAGAAGGTGTCCACAGAGGGCTATAACAGCTAAGGCTGACTCAAAGTGACTGCGGCTTTCAGCCAAGGTGAGGCTGTGAAGAACAGAATGAGTGCTGAATAGACACTTTCGCCTCAGGATCTGTTGCTTCGTAGGTGTGTCGTGAATTTTCAAAACAAACCATATTAGGGATAGATATTATCTTTCAAACTCTGCTGAGCCCCTTGCTACCTTCAAATGAGGACTAAGGAAACATTTCTTACATTTTTAAACTTATTTCTATCATTTCACTGTATCAGCTGGGTTCTAACCTGAAAGTCTGTACAAATTTCTTGTGTTACAGTGTAGTATTTTATTATTTATTTATTTTTATTTTTGTATTGTTATTATTACTGTTATTCTTGGGAAGTTTAATTGTAATGATTTTTTATTATAATATAATTTTAATATATTTTATTTATTAGCATTAGTTGTATTATAAATTAAAATGGTGCCTTAATTCTTAATTATTCCTACATAAGCATATTCTAATTATTATTTATTTATTTAATTATTTATGTGTGTGTATGTGTGTGTATATATATATATATATATATATATATATATGAATTTTATTTTTAAATAATATTACTATTTAATAAATAGTGAAAATATGTACAAATATTAAATTAAATATCTTACATGACAAATTAAATATATCATATTTATATTAAATGTAAATATGTTCATTTAAAGGAAACTTTTTAACATTTTTATTATAATATAATTATATATTAGCATTATTTTTATTTACATTATTTATAAAAATTATAACTTAATGTAAAAGTAACAAAAAAGTGTTATTCCAGCATAAGAATATTCAAATTCTTCTAAAATCATTAATTAAAAAACAAAAAGGTTTTATTTATACATGTATTGCTGTTCATCAGATTTTTTAAAAACTTTATTGAAACAAAAATACTTTAATTATATAAAATTGACAGTCAAATCTTTTATAATGTTAGAAAAGATTTCCACTTTAAATGTCTATTTAAAATTGTATTATTTTATTTTATTTTTATTTAGCATATTAGCATGATTTTTAAAGTTTCATTTGACACTGGGTGAATGGCTGCTGCAAATTAAATGTAAAAATATGCTCCATTTTAAAGTTTGGGGTCAGTAAAACTTTTTTTGATCAATTTAACACATCCTTGCTGAATACAAGTATTCATTTCTTTCAAAAAAAGAAAGAATAAAAATTTACTGAACCCAAACTTTTTTAACGGTAATAAATATTTAAACTTTTTATTCAGCAAAAAATCCTATCATAGGTTCCAAAAAAAAAAAAAAGAAAGAAAAAAAACAGCAACACAACTGTTTTCAACACTGAAAATAAATCAGCGTATTAGAATGATTTCTAAAGGTTAATGTGACTATAAATACTGGAGTAATGATGCTGAAAATTCAGCTTTGATTACAGGAATAAATTAGATTTTATTGTATAATAAATTATTTTACATTATAATAATATTTCACAATTAAATTTTATTTCTGAATTTTTGATTAAAGAAACACAGCCTTGATGGGCATAAGAAACTTCTTTAAAAATCATTAAAAATCTTACTGATCCCAAACTTTAAAATGGCAGTGCGTGTACTTTTCTACTTTTGAGCTGTTTTTACAGCATTTTTTTTTTTTTTTTTTTTTTTTACTTTTTTGGTGTGTGTGTTTATAGAAAAATAACAGCATGACCTTTGATGCGATTCAGTGTGAGCTTGTGTAAATAGTAACATAATATTCATGTTTGGTCAGCTAGTTCTTTGTGTTTTTTTTTTTAAATCATTATGCAAAAATCTTCTTTGAGCCATTGATGAAAGAGCACAGATACATGCTGATCATAAAACCTTGTCTGCAAATCTGTAAAGATCTTTGTTCTGTCTCTACGCAGAGTTCTTACTCCGTCCTTGGTTTGCGCTCAAGGTCAGTGCGGCTTTCTTCCTCTCTCACAGACGGGAAGCAAGCAGGACAGAGATGACTAGCATAGACACAGGTTATTGTCACCATGCGGTCTACAGCGAAAAAAAGAAAAAATGAAAGAAAAGAGGACACAGTGTTGTCATGAATAAGAAATGCTAAATTCATGAAAGTTTTAGCTCTCTCTGTATAAAGATTTTAGGTTGTGACTTGATGTCAGTAGTGATGAGCGTGGAGTCCGTTGAAGACTTCATGTTTGCGACATCGAGTCAAGGGTTGTATATTGTGCCGTTCACAGTTATTACTGCGAACTCTTGGATTGTTTAAACCCGCGGACTGAACAAGAAACACATTTCATGCGATTGCACGGACATGTGTCGCGCTCAAGATCCGAGACACGTTTTTCTGTCGCAGAGCTGTTTAATCCTCACCAAAGGTTTGGAGAATTCAGAATGAAATTAACATTATTTTAAGAGCACAAAATTGAATAAACAAACCCTGGAGCTGAATTACAGAATCTATTTACAGTGCATAATTGGAATGGGCCGTCTAGACTCGAGCCTATTAGACACAGCTTAGCCGCCTTTTACATCTTTGATTCCACAAACTGGACTAATCTGGGAAAATAATGAACTCCAGGGAGCAAGTATCCACCTGAGGCAAATTTAAATCTCAATAAAGCAGAAAACAACAGCGGCTGAATGAGAAACACTGATATTGCAGAGGCAAGCTGATGCTGCATTCATGCATACATGAGCATGAAACACAGATCTGCTTGAATGAATAGGTGTGCAATGGCGTTATGGGTTGGAGTCCATCATGCTGAGATGATGAGGGCACTTTTGTAGCGTTGGTTAGAAAAATTTCCACAGCTGACATTTCTTATTTGAATAAAACATTATTTGCTTTGAGTAAAATAGCTTTTTTGAAATCAAATATTGTGATTCATAGCTTTTTTATTATAGCTCTGTGTTCAAGAACAAAAAAGCAAGAAAGGTTTCTTTTTTTTTTTTGTATTTAACATCTGAATCTGAACATTCAAAATTCTAATTTTAAAATTCAGTAGATTTGATTATACAAAATGTATATGTTAATATTTCAAGACAATCTGAATTTTTAACCCCTTACTATTTTTAAATAATATTACTATTTAAATATTAAAATTAAATATATTAAATTACATGAATTAAAATATATAATATTTATATTAAATATAAATGTTTATTCAAAGAAAACTGTTTTACTTTTTGGAACTTGTTTGAAGTGTACCTAGTGTTATTTTAGTATAATTATATACTTTTTGTTAATATTTTGAATTAGATTTTATTTTTACATTTTCTGTTTTTACTTTAAAGTAGTTTTAAAGGTTTAATATTTTTGCTGCAAGATTGCCATTGTTATTAAAATATGTTTATATACAGTTTTATGCAAAAGTTTGGGAACCCCTTGCAGAATCTGAAAATGTGAGTAATTGTAACAAAATAAGAGAGATCATACAAAATGCATGTTATTTTTTTATTTAGTACTGTCCTGAGTAAAATATTTTACATAAAAGATGTTTACATATAGTCCACAAGACCAAAAAATAGCTTAGATTATTAAAATAACCCCTTGCAAAAGTTTGGGAACCCTTGGTTCTTAATACTGTGTGGTTACTTGGATAACCTATGACTGTTTTTTGTTTTGTTTTGTTTTGTTTTGTGATGATTGTTCATGAGTCCCTTGTTTGTTCTGAACAGTTAAACTGAGCACTGTTCTTCAGAAAAATCCTCCAGGTCCTGCAGATTCTTCAGTTTTTCTCCATTTAGTACTGCCCTTGGAAAATAACAGAAGATACTTGCATGTTTCCTGGAAGACAAACTAAGTACAATTGACCTTGATCTTCAAATTCAAAAGTTTTCACCCCCCGGCTCTTAATGCATTGTGTTTCCTTTTGGAGCATCAGTGAGGGTTGAAATCTTATGTAATAGTTGCATATGAGTCCCTCAGTTGTCCTCAATGTGGAAAGATGGATCTCAAAATCATACAGTCATTATTGGAAAGGGTTTAAATACACAAACTTCACATTTTCACAGATTCTGCAAGAGTTTTTTTTTTCTTTTTTAATGTTTTAGTTTATTTAGGTTTTGTTATTTTAATACTTAAACTAAACAAAAAGTTAAACTAAAAGTTAAAGTTAAACTAAACAAAAGATCAGAAATGTTGCCTTGGGAGCTATCTGTAATATAATTTTCTTCTTTTTTTAATTTAAATTAATGTTTATTTTGTTTCAAGTAACAAAAATGTTTTAACAGCTTTGTAAGTATATATTTATTCTCTGTTACTGTAATTATATAAATTGCGTGTTGCTCTGCAAGTAGCTACTAACCTTTCTGCCATCTCTTATATTACAGTTCGCCAACCAGAGGTGACAAAAATGTCAAGCACTAATGACATGGAACATGTCCCACCCCTGACTGGACATCCCTGTGGGCCGCCTTCCTCCTGAAAGATACTCAGTTGTTTCATCTGGCAAAGCGTAGAGCTTCCTTTTGACCTGTCCCTCACCTGCTGTTTTGTAAGTCCTTCATGAAGTCTTCCAAACACTCCTGTTGGGTAGTTACCTAGAAGATACACTTCACATACAGTGCCCTCCAATAATATTGGCACCTTTGATAAATATGAGCAGAGGCAGCTGTGAAAATAAATCTGCATTGTTTATCTTTTTGATCTTTTATTCAAAAAATGTACAAAATTCTAATCTTTCATTGAAGATGGTATGAAATACCAACAGATAAAAAAATCTAAACCTGACTGCCTCTGTTAGAAATCTTATAACGGGCCATGGTTTGAGCTTCCACCAGGACAGTGATCTAAAATAAACATCAAACTCAACACAAAAATGTGTCACTGATCACAAAATGAAGGTTCTGCCATGGGCGTCCTAGTTCTTTTACCTGAAGCATATAGAAAATGAGTGGGGTGAACTGAAGAGAAGAAACACCAACATGGAGCTGGGAATCTGAAGGATCTGGAGAGATTCTGTGTGAAGGAAGTCTCTAATTTCTTGTCAGATGTTCTCCAAACTCAGCAGCCACTATAGGAAAAAACTTGGGGAGATTGCAATAATTTGGTGCCAATAATTGTGGCCAATGTGAAGTAGAGAAAAACATTTATTCCATAATAAGATTTCCCCTCACTTCACACTGTTGTATTTCAACGATAGGTTCGAATTTTGTGAATGTTTTGTTTAATAAAAAATTGAAAGGATAAACAATGCAATTTTTTTACAGCCACATTAGTGGAGGACACTGTATATAATTGGAGTAAAACTGTTCAGTGTGAAACAATTAAAAAGTAGGCTATTTTTTGCACATTCTATAAGTAGGATGCAACATTGTGCTTTATACTCAAAAACTTGAAAAGCAAAAATTTAGAAGGTCAAACTAAATATTACATGAACTCTTTTTATTTGAAATTCTTGCAACCCTGTTGCAACCTAACCTTTTGGGACGGAAAACATTTCGAAACCCTGATTTGTGTGTTTTTGTTATTTTTTGGCAATGAACATTAACATTTTGAAAAATATGTTGAAAAAAAGATATTTTAGAAATCTATATTTCAAAATATCATATTAATATTGTAACCTGAGTGCCCTTTCTTTTGCTGACTCAGTTGTAAAGTAGTAAAAAATAAATAGTGGTATGAAATTCCAGTTTAAAAATTAGTGCAACTTAGTTTTAATTCTTTTAATGAAAACTATGACAATAAATGATTGTTGACAAGCTTTTTCCCCCATGACTAAAATGAGATAATGACAAGACGACAATAAGATCAATAAACGATAACTGTGACTATATCAACGTGCAAAAATAAATATTTTAAAAATGAAAACTTTAGCAAAATATCACATTTATTTTCGCAAAAAAAGAGACTAAATATTATTGCGGACTGCTGTACTGCCTCTAATATGCGAGCTCTCGTGTGTGGTTGCCAAATATCAAGAGTTTAATTCCCCAAATCAGAGCTTCTCTGGTAAAAGGATACATTCTCTGCCCAGTGTTTTGCTTATTTTTTTTGCAATCTGGCAACCACACACACTCCCTGTTAATAGCAGAAGTGCTGACGATGATCTGAAAACTATGGAATCCCATTTCCGCCACTGAATAAAAAATAACAAAAGGTAATTGTGACTTTTTATGTTGCAATTCTGACTTCTTTTTTTCTCAGAATTGTGAGATATAAACTCACAATTCTGACTATTTTCCTCAGAATTACATTATATAAATTTGCAGTTGCAAGTTGTAAACTAAGAATTGCTAGACAGACTTGCAATTCAGAGAAATAACCTTGCAATTCTGAGAAATAAATTCAGAATTGCAAGATATAAACTCACAATTGTGACTTTTTTTCTTAGAATTTATATCTCAGTTTATATATCGGAATTGTTAGATATCAACTCGCAATTCTGAAAACATATCTGTCTTTTTATATCTTGCAATTCTGACTTTTCAGACTTACTCAACCACTGTTGTTTGGAAAACACTGCAATTTGGAATTTTAGGAATTACTATTAGGAATTTCACTGTTATAATATTTCTGTTTTGTTTTACCAGTTTTCATAATGTAGACCAAGAGAGTGCATATGTCATTATATTAATTTGTATAATAAATAGCTAATAATAAATTAGTACACTAGATGAGGTAAAATAAACCATGTGTATGAAATGACATTCTACTGATTTGTGCTTATTGGTGAAAGTGCAATACATGAAATGCCAAAAATAAATTTCTCAAATGACAACAATCATTGTGATTTTAATTTTGAGTAGTGTTGTCACGATACCAAAATTTTGACTCCGATACGATAACTAACTAAAATATCTCGATACTACTACTGAACCAAAACTACAAAAAACAAAACAAATGAAATGGAAGGTAAAGTTAATTTAGAATAGATGATCCAAATGGAGGTTATAGATATTTTATCTATTTTTAAAAAAGCATTTCATCCCACTTTTAAAAAAAGACACAAATGAAATAAAAAGGGCCCTATGAAATTAGTTTTATTCCCAAATTCTGTTTTATTTTTTCCAAATTCATTTGAATTTTTCTGGATTCTGTTTTTCCCATTTTGAATTGGTTACATTAAAAAGTATTAACCAAAAAGCATGTCTAATTAAATGAAATAATGAAACGAATATACGATTTAACAGCAATTAAAAGTTTAAATTACATTTTAAGGCCCTAAAATACGTTTTAGTATTTTTCTGAAACTGAGTTCTATTTTGATCAAATTCTATGAATCTGTTTTCTATTCATTTTCTGCATTCCATTAGATTTTAATAAATAATCAAAAGCATGTCTAATTAATTTATAAAGATTAATTAGATTTTATAAAGAATGTTTTTTTTTTGTTTTGTTTTTTTCCCAGAAATACTGTCTTGTGTATTTACAATTTTCTTGTAAATAAAATAATGTAAAATGTAAGTTTTCTTGTAAATATTCCTTAAATATTGCTTTAATAATATTTTTATTTTTAGTAGTAGTACTATCATTACATTAAGCAATATTTCCGTCCAAACTTTTATTTTGACAGGTTGCTGCCTTCACGTTTCTGTTTGTATATGATATAAGAATGGGTTTTCTCAAAATTAATGGTAAAATGCTCAAGAAATGACTCTCACAGCAGTTCTAGAGACTACGTTTATGTATTCATGTATTCATATATTGAGGCGTCAGAGGCTGAAAATACCACAAGTGTCACATGCGTGTCACTATGTGTGAAGTGCATCCATTCATTCATACAGAGACATGCAGAATGTGCAGGATGCATATTTAAATGTAAATTCCGTAATATTCCATGTTATACATTAAACTCTGTTTTTATGACTGGATTTTACAATTCTGTCCATGTTTTCTGATTCGCTTTAATCATAGAACCCTAAATAAACAGTGTTAATACGGCTCTTATCAAAATGCTTTCTAAATGTACTGGTACAAGTAAAATGCGGAATTGTACCGTTTTTTAAAGTAGGGTATCGCAATACCTTTTTAGTACCGGTATATCGTGCAACACTAATTTTGAGTATGAATAATTTTATCAGTTCAACCATTATAACAGCATGACAAAACTTTGACTAAGATTTCATTGACTAAAATGCTCATACATTTAGTTGACTAAACAAAAACAGGACACTAGACTAAGACTAGATAAAAAATGGCTGACAAATTAACAATAGTGTAACTAACTGGACAAAATTTGACTTGTTAGCATAGTGCAGTTAGCTGTTTTACCAACATCTAGTTCTTATAAAAGCGTCCAACTGATGGACCTTGGGATGTTTCTGCTGCTTTTGGTAAATGGGAATGCTGAAGGTTAGCTTCTGCGACGTAGAGGCATTTTGTGCAAGTTATTACGACAGAACATTAACTTCCAGTAATATTGTTTCTTAACAGACACCGCAGAACATTCTTCTTAGCGCTAAATACAACGGGAGCCCTACAGGTGAGATTTCAGATAACTTGCCGTGGAAGTCTACCTGAGGTCAATCATTTGAAGCATGCCATGACCAAATTAAATCCCGAGGGAAGAGTAATTGGGTTACGACGGGCCGCGGCGCAGTGGCGGGATATATCATTTCCCTGGAAACGTGTTAGTCCACCATATTGGCAGATCGCAGAATTAATCCCTTCTTTCTTCTTAATCCTTTTCCTTATCATAAGATTATGAAAATCCTGATCCCCCTTCTCTCAGATATTAAACTGCATCCATAATACAACTCCAGGCTTAAAGAAATCAATGGCAGCTCTCTCGTCCAGCACTTGTGGCTCAAGAGCACTTTGTTTTGAGTTTTCTCTCAGTAATTTGTAATTCCGCACCTCGTTCTGCCGCCCGAGACATGAATAATGTGTGAGGGGCTGTCCGACGTTGGCATTCTGAGTGCGCCAATCTGCTCAAACAGACACAAATTGGAAAATCGTTCCAGTCGAATTTTCATTCATTCAAGAGCTGAGCCACTGGCAGGGTTATTTCCTTACCTCAGCCGCTTGTGCTGACACTCACTCCTTGCTGACACTCGGCTGCGTTCGAGTGTGTGTGCGCATGGTGGTTTTTGCTGTACATGACACCTGATATTGCACCAAGCTCATTTTCTCTTTTCATCCTTTTGTATTGAGGAGGGGGATGTTCGTCCTCTAGTGACCCGACTGACCTCTGCTCACGTATTCACGTGTGTCTCTGTGCTGGGCGGAAAAATTCCTCCCCAATATGCCATGAATCACAATGCAGCAGAGGCAATCTGAGCTAGATTCAGTTCTGAGGGGGTATGAGAAATGAAAATGCGCTGATGTATATATCCGCATTTATAATATATCACCCTGCTTGCTTTGAGCCAGCCCAGGGCACATCCCGATAGTGCCTTTTTACATCCTAATTTCAGAGTCTCTAGGATACATTAAATGATATGGTGGGCCTAAAGGTGATATGTGTCATTTTTTCTATGTTAAATACTTCGTCTTGTCTCTACATATTAAGATGCGATGAGTAAAAATTGATTTTCAATCAAAATGTTGCTCTGTTTGTGTCTTGAACAGTTGCATGGATTCAACCAATGGCGTGAGTTTGAGGTGGGACTATATGTTGATTTGACCAATGGTAGATAGTTACTCACCCTGAGTATGATCAACCTGATCCTTCAGAAATCATTCTAATATGTTGATTTGGTGTTCGGTTGTTATCGAAAGACAAACCACCTACTAAAGAAATTACAAACATTTGTGTTCTAACAATTTTTGGAATTGCAGAATATCTGGCAACACGTACTTAAAATTGTTATGAAATAATTGAAATGTATACTGGCTCAAAAATAGGGCCATTTTAATGATGTATAATAATTGAAATATAGCAAAATACATTTGTAATCACTTGATATGTAAGATTTAATTAATCAGTTCAAATATAATGATTAAAAATACAGTAAAAAGAGTAATATTGTGAAATATTGTTAGACTGTAAAAGTACTGTTTTCTATTTTAATATTTTTAAAAATGTAATTTATTCTTGTGGTGGCAAAGATGAATTTTCATCACACGGTCCTTCTGAAATCATTCTAATATGCTGAGTTGGTGTTCAGTTGTTATCAAAAGATAAACTATCTACTAAAGAAATTACAAACTTGTGTGGTCAAATCACTTTTGCATTTGCCGAATATCTGGCAACACTTATAGTACTCAATATTGTTATGAAATAATTAAAACGTGTACTACCTCATCTCATTAGGGTTTGAAAAAGCAGGGCCATTTTAAGGAGGTATAATATTAACAGAGCAAAATACATTTGTAATCACTGGATATTTAATATTTAATTAATCTATAGTTTTAATATAATGGTAAATATTTTTGGTCAAAAATTTTGAATTTTATATATATATATAAGTTTCTTTTGCTCACCAAGGCTGCATTTATTTGATTAAAAATACAGTATAACAGTAATATTTGTGAAATATTATTACTATTTAAAAGAACTGTTATTTGTTTTAAAGAAGTTTCTTATGCTCACCAAGGCTTCTTCTTCTTCTTCTTCTTTAATCAAAAATACTGTAAAACAGTAATATTATGAAATATTACTACAATGTAAAGAAACTGTTTTCTATTGGAATATATTTTAAAATGTAATTTATTCATGTGTTGCGAAGCTGAATTCTTTAGTGAAGTCTTCAGTGTCCTTCAGAAAGCTTTCCAATATGCTGATTTAAAATTGTTATAAAATAATTAAAATATATACCGCTGGCTCGGCCATTTTAAGAAAGTGTATTAAAAAGTATATTATATTTTTAAGTACATTAAAAATATAGCAAAATACATTTGCAATTAATCAGTTAATCTGTAGTTCTTATATAATGATAAATATTTTTGGTCAAAAGTTTGGAATGATTAGATGAATTTTTGTTTTAAAGAAGTTTCTAATGCTCACCAAGGCTGCATTTATTAGATTAAAAATACAGTAAAAACATTAATATTGTGAAATATTATTACAATTTATAAGAACTGTTTTCTATTTTAATATATTTTAAATGTAATTTATTCCTGTGATGAAAAGCTGAATTTTCTGCAGACATTACTCCAAGCTTCAGTGTCACATGATCTTTTAAAAATCATTCTAATATGCTGATTTGGTGTTCAGTTGTTATCAAAAGACAAACCATCTGCTAAAGAATTTACAAACTTGTGTATGTTCTAACAACTTTTGGTACTGCAGAATATCTGACAACACACACAGTACTTAAAACTGTTAAGAAATAATTAAAATTATGGTTAATAATTAAAACAATTTTGATGCATCTCTGTTTTTTTTAAAAAGGGCTATTTTAAGGAAGTATAATAATAGAAGTCAAGCAAAATACATTCGTAATCACTGTATATTTAGTAGTTCAGTAGTTCATCAAAAGTTTAGAATAATTACATTTTTAAAGAAGTTTCTTAAGCTCACCAAGGTAAAAACAGTAATATTGTGAAATATTATTACAATATAAAAGACTGTTTTAATGTATTTTAAAAAGTAATTTAATCTTGTGATGGCAAAGATGAGTTTTCAGAATCATTACTCCAGTCTTCAGTGTCACATGATCCTTCAGAAATCATTCTAATATGCTGATTTGAATCGCTCTTTCATGTACAGTACATCAAGCTTAGACTATAGCTTCTTGCTATTTGATTTAAACTATTTATTAAATTTTTAATGACATAAAAATGTCATTAAGACATTTTTTAAACATTTGGTGTGTTCATTTAGTGTGTTTCAGTAGGATCCATATATCCAGTTATTTTGTGCGAGTCTTCATGTGCTGGAGAGCTCAAGGTTTTTTCTTTTTCCTTTTTAGAAACTGATTAAATCTTTCAGATCATGGAGTCATAGAACGAGAGCTCAGGTCGTAACTGAATCCATGAAAATGCTGCTTCATTAGAAGATTATTAGTCCCTCAAAATGTCATTTATTCTCTCAAGGCAGGATGACCTCTGAAATGGTCCCTCGTAATCCAGCGCGGCCCCTGATCATCCCAGAGATACGCCATTAACCCCACTGTTGTAATTTCACCCCAGGGAGGCCCTCGAAAGCACATACGTGCGGCAGACGACGGGACGGAGTGCGTTGAGAAGTGCATTATCTTGTCGAGTTGTTTTCTTTCTATTAAATCTCATCAGTTTGAACAGGTGCAGCAGTCGGCGGTGTCAGATGAGGTCTGCAGATATCTCCCATCAAACACAACATGATCAAAGCTGAGCTCAGGACGGTGTGAAGAGCCAGATTACACTGCGTCATGCAGAATCTCTCTCTCTCACACACACACAATGAACTTTCTCTCTCAACAAAGGAGATTAACTCAGAAGTGAAAACTAATTCAACCCCCTTTCACAGATTCTACTTTTAATTGGATCGTGAGACAATCCAATGCACAATTTTTATGCGCCGGTCCTTAAATTCAAATAATACACCACCTTCGCTGGTTTCAAACACATCAGAAATGCATTCTGGTTATAATCCAGGAGGACTGTGCTTTTATAAGAGCACATACAGCAGTATGCTCATCCAGCATTCATGTATGAGGGATTTCTTATGAACAAGATTTATTTTTAAAAAGGAAACAGAATCTTTCGTTAATGCTTTGACAATGCATTTATGATGATTTACGCTGAATAAATATGAGCAGCTGGAGTACTTTGTTTGAAAACAGTGTTATCAATTATTCACATATTGAATTTTCTCTTTTGAGAACACTGCAAAATGCAGATCCATAAGTTGGTTTGACTGAGGGAAGTCAACCTGTGCCTAAAAGAAATTAATAGTTAAAGGAGTCCTATTATGCTCTTTTACAAAGTCTTGATTTTATTTTGGGGGTGTACTAGAACATGCTTTCATGCTTGGTGGTTCAAAAAATGCATTATTTTTTAACACAATTTACATTATTACAATACATTTCTCCGAGCCTAGTTCCGGGTTTAATGAAGGCCCGCCTTCCGAAAAACAAAATGTGATTGATTAGCTGTCCCACTGTGTTGCAATTGGCGAACAGCTTATATGGTGTTTCAGCCATTCATGTCGTTCTTAAAAAGGGATTTTTAAAAAATGAATTATCTTATTTTGGGGTGGACTTTGAGATTTGTAACTTTGTAGATCTTTTTTATGCCCAAAGGAACACACCACACACTGACTAAAGTTCAAAAAGTGAAAAAGCATAACAGCACCCCTTTAATAAATCATTTCTGGAGGGTCATGTGATGTTGAAGACTGGAGAAATAATGCAGAAAATTCACACACAATTCACATACAACATATTCTATTTTAAAGTATTATGTAATATAATATTATTTAAATAATTATGAGTATATTAATAATATATTAATAATAATATCACAGTTGTACTGGATTTTTGATCAAATAAATGCTGTCTTGGTTTCTTAAAAACATTTTAAAAATACAGAAAATATAATATATAAAAAGAGAAAATGGTTATTTAAAAGATGAATGTATAAATATATGTAATATATATATTTTTAATAATTATTATTAATATATTAATAGAAAAAATATTTTACAATATCACTGTTTTTACTGTATTTTTGATCAAATGAATGCTGTCTTGCTGTCATATATATATATATATATATATATATATATATATATAATTTTTATAATTATTAATATATTAATACTGTTTTACAATATTACAGTTTTACTGTATTTTTGATCAAATACATGCTGTTTTGTTTTTTATATATTTAAAAATATATAGAGAAAATATATATAATATAATATAAAAAATGGAAAACTCATTTAAAACATATTAATGTATAAATATATGTACAATAATATGATTTTAATATTATTATTATTTAATACAATTATTATTCATATTAATAACATTTTACAATATCACTGCTTTTACTGTATTTTTGATCAAATGAATGCTGTCTTGGTTTCTTAAAAACATTAAAAAATATATAGAAAAAATAATATTATAATAGAAAAATAGAAAATAGTTATTTGACATTAATTTATATGTAATATAATATTATTTTAATAATTATTATTAATATATTAATATTATATTAACAGTATTTCACAGTATCACTGTTTTTACTGTATTTTCGATCAAAAATCTTTAAAAACATTTTTTTTTTTACAACAGTGTGCTATTTATTCCATTATTGTTATTATTTATTGCATTAAATTAATACTTAAATCCATAGTTAGGATACTAAATGATCATAAACAAAGCAATACAGAAACATAGGACATCTGGAATGATTGCAGTATTCTTTTTTTAATATCAAACGTTTTAGCTTCATTATTCAATGTATGACACTTAAAAATCTCAACATAAGAATTACAGAGGAAAAAAATGTCTGCTCTGTCTAAATTCAGTCTGTGATGACAATTGTCAGGAAAGTTTAGCATATGGTCTTGGTGAAACTTGCTACTACCAATTTATCCACCGACATGCTGCTGTAAGCATGTAAGAAATACTGCCGCTACACATACATATATAAAATATGAAATCACCCTGTATCAGATCTATACAGGTGGAGCTGGGGAGTTGGAGGGTTTCTACAGCAGAATGCACTAGCTGAGTATTTGAATGTTGAGCAACAAGCTCATTGGCTGCTGATATGAAAAGAAACCAATCAGCTGCGCCATGTGAATAATGATGTCATTATGTCAGACTGAGTTAGAATCAGACTGTGCCATCTAGAGTTCCATGCTTCAGTGTTCTCAAAAGAGATGTAACATTGTATCTCAAGACTTCTTAATGTTTGTCATTTTTTATTTGTAAAGTGGCATCCGTTGCATAATATGTATTAAAGTCATTATATCCTACATTGCTCCTGGAACCTTTAATCAGGGCTGTTCAATAAAACTGAATGGAAAAAGACAATACCTCTTGATAAGCTTTTAACTCATCTACAGAGTTCCCTTTGATCAATGGAACAAGGCATATGGACTATCTATTTGGCGTCTTCCAGTTATAGGGGTTGTGGGTATCCTGCAGTGGGTCTACACAATCTGTAATCCTCCCGCTGATTCTGACTCCAACGACAAGCTCTAAAGCCTTTCCTATCTTAGTGCACATCAATATATCATGGCCTTATCTTCATTAGCAGTTCATTAACAGTGTGCATGCAAAAAAGCCAAACATGCAGTAATTGTCCCAACAAATCGGCATTAGTGCACTTTTAAGCGCATATGACGTATAATGCAATCAAAGGTCTGATTTGAAGGAAGATTTGCACCATGGCAGAAGATCAGTGTAATGACTACCTCTAAGAGGATATTTCTTTGAGGTTTTTCTCTTTGAAGTCCTAAAGCATCAACAAAAATCGTTCATTTAGCCAAATTACATCAGTACAGTGGACCGACATGCTAGTTTAGTTGGCTAACTGTGTTTGTCTTGTAAAATACAGATTTAATGATTGTTTTGCCTGGCGTAGATGGGTATATAGTCTCGCTGACTGTCTAATGACTCATTTACACATACATTTGCATGTTGATAGACTAATGAACTGCCATGGGTGGTGTTTGATGATTCATTCAGGCAGTGGGGGCCAACCCCTTCCGGAAAAAATTAATTAAATACAAAATTAAATAAAAATCAAACATGCTTAGCGTATATGCTGAAATGTACTTATGCACAGTAAATACTCACTATCTGCCTTTCTGCTTTTATTTTGACAGGACAGTTTAGTGGTGGTCCATGGGGGGCATATTTTAAATAAGGTTTTATTTTTATGTTTTCAGTTTTCACATTCATTTTAGGTTATGTTTTAGTCATTTTGTTATGTGCATTTGTGATTAATAATATTTTTTTGTTTTTTAAGTACTTCAGCTTAAACTTATTTCAGTTGCTAAGGCTATTTAAAGGAATAGTTCTACCAAAAATGAAAATTTGCTGAAAATGTCCTTACCCTCAGGCCATCAAAGATGTAAAAGAGTTTGTTTTATTCATCAAAACAGATTTGGGAAAATGTAGCATTACATCACTTGTTCACCAATGGATTATTGTGATGTTTTATCAGCTGTTTTGACTTTAATTCTGACGGCACCCATTCACTGCAGAGGATCCTTTGGTTGAGCAAGTGATTTAGCTTTTATTTTTATATTTTCAGTTTACATATTAATATTAGATGACGTTTTATTTTGTTATGTGCATTTGTCATTAATATTGTTTTTGGATTTTCAAGTATTTCAGGTTAAACAGATTTCAGTTAGTTGCCAAATCTTTTTAAAGGAATAGTTTCACAAAAATTAAAATTGACTGAAAATGTCCTTACACTCACGCCATCCAAGATGTAGATGAGTTTGTTTCTTCATCAGAATAGATTTAGAAAAATGTATCATTACATTACTAGCACACCAGTGGATTCTATGGAGTTGAATGGGTGCCGTCAGAAAAATGCACAATAATCAAGTAGCTGGATTCAGCATTCACAAGATGTTAACTAGTTAATTGGAGTTGAGTGGATTATTGTGTTTTATCAGCTGTTTAGACTCTGACGGCACCCATTCACTGCAAAGGATCCATTGGTGAGCATGTGATTTAGCTTTTATTTTTATATTTTCAGTTTTCATATTAATTTTAGATTCAATTTTAGTCATTTTATTATGTGCTTTTGTCATTAATATTATTATTATTATTGCTTATAAGTACAGCTTAAACTTATTTCAGTTAGTCTTTTTAAAGGAATAGTTCCACCAAACCTTACTAATCAAAACAGATTTGGAATAATTAGAATTACATTACTTGCTCATAAATGGATCCTGTGGAGTGAATGGGTGCCGTCAGAAAAAAATACACAATAATCAAGGAATGTAAATAATCCTGAAGCTGTATGTTTGTAATATACCAATCCATCAAGAAGGTTTTTATTCCCCCAAACTGTTGCTTCTGGCTAATATATGAGTCCTCTATCCATAAAAGTTGTCCTGGGTGAAACAGAAGAGAAATATGCACAGACCAAGGACTGCAGTCCAAAACAGTCCTAAACAAATTTGTTGGTACATTTTGATCAGCTTTTCACTTCACAAGATCTTAATTGATGAACAGGAGTTGAGTGGATTTTTATGATGTTTTTATCAGCTGTTTAGACTCTCATTCTGACGGCACCCATTCACTTCAGAGGATCCACTGATGAGCAAGTGCTGTAATTCTAAATTTCTCCAAATATGTTCCAATAAAGAAAATTTTAATTTTTAGGTGAACTATTCTTTCAAGTTTGCGTTTTCCATCTTATATTTGTTTTACATTAATTCAGCTTCATATTAATTTACAAAAACATTTTAGTTTTAGTTAACAGTTTTATAAGCATTCAGATTATCACTGTTTTTACAAAAAGAATATGTCAGGATGAGATGACATCAGAGAAAGTCTGGCATCAAAAAAGAAGGAAAACAGAAAGAAAGAGAGAGAAACAGACTACAATGTCATTGTGTTCTAAGGAGAGGTCATGCACTTAGGGATAACTTCTGTTGTGCCTCTAAATTCCCTCTCTTACACACACAGAAAAGGAAAACAGAGCAGCACAGAGAGACAGCATGACTGTTATCTTTTCAGTTCGGCACACAAGGGCTATATGCCACCTGGACGCTTTCAAAAAGGGCGACATGCATGTCATTTAATCCACACAGCTGTGAAATGGCACAATCATATTGAAATACAGAAGGAAAGTGATTTGCGATCAGGCGGTTGGAGGGGAGGGGCTAAAAATAAGCAGACTTGATGATGTCAGCAGAAAAGCAAAGTCGTTTCAGAGGCGGAGCATGTTGTTTATTTTTCCCTTTGCAATAACATGCACTGATTAGTTGTTCAAAACAAGAATTTGATTATGAATTAAGAACATAATATGGTGAACTGGCTTTGAAAGGATTTTTCATGATCCTTTCTGCTATGTGAAGTAAGAATATTTAAGATCATATTCATGTTCCATCTGTGGATATTTCTGAGCTTTTACCCGGGCCAACAAACAAAAAGGCACTCAAGGACTGTTCTCGTATTTCTTTTTGTAAAGAAATCTGTCTTATCTTGCGCTCTCGTTTTTCTACATCTGTAATTACCTTCTCGTTTGGCCCTCAGGGGGTTGACGGATCGGTGTCTAAAAGGTGGAAAAATAACTTGTACAATTTCATCCACAGGGTGATAAGCAGTGACTGTCTGTCCCTCTGAATTAAACATTTTTGATGAGTAATTTCATCTTTATGCAGCCTCATTTAAATCTATTTACACAAATATGTTGTTTATGTAGTTTAATATTTTTTCAGCATACACTTGTCAGATACCCATCTGGCACTATATGCTTTTGAAACGCACAAAGTGATTCATTTTTCCCCCAGACACCACAACAGATTGATTCAGTTTGTATTGTTGCTTGTTACAACTGTACCGTGGTTTTAAAGCTGTAGAAGAAGACCTTGTGTGACAGTGTGTGACAATCTCCTCTAGCTGTAACATGGCAGAGTGATCATAACCTCACATACTGAAGATGAGTTCATCGCCAAAGCTCTGACAACCCACTGTCAAAGCGACTCTGGCTATGGCTGATATATGGCATGAAAAGAAGGGAAGGGAGAAGATGCGCTCACAGCCAGCAATATGTCACTGCTGCTTCCCTCCAACCACTGCAAACATTCTCCCTCTCCCTATTGGAAATGAATTTGCAAGGATTTGACCTTGAGATCTTTGTTGTTTGGAATACTGATGTGCATTTGACACATTTGTTTTATAATCTGTAGGAATCCATGCCATGCATGTTGGAACTAGGCATGCATTGATATTAAAATTTAGGGATGTGTTTCCCAAATGCATCATAAACCTAAGTTAGACAATGGTGACAATGATTCTGTAATCAACTTAGACTTACAATGCTTTTGGGAAACGCAGCCCAGTAAGCTGATAATTATTTTTATGTCATGGTCAATCTTGAAATTCTATTCTATTTTTCCCCCACAAACAAATTTAAAATAAACCTTAAAAAATGTGAATTTAGAAAATGGATAGGCTACTTATGTTTTTAAATTTGCTAAACATTAAATTTATGGTAAAATGATTTTAAGTGAGTGTTAGATGACAGTAAAGGTGATCTAAATGTAAAAATGGACGTAAATGAGCATGCATAGATAAATATGCAATATTAGCTATTAAATATTCAATATCAATCAATATGGTGCCAATAAAATGCTGCGATAAAATAGATAACTCTTTTCACAGTGAGTTGTTTTGATGCATGGCTCTTTAAATGATAATAAGCAACTGCTCACTCCACCCCTCCTTTCCATTTTATTGTGGATTCTGTGGCGCGTTTTCATCAAAAAGAAAACTAATCCACTGCATCCTCTATGGTTTTGATTTCGGCAGAAAATGAAAACTTGTGTTCACTTTTACATCCAACTACAACGCCTGCATTGCTTACGAGACATTGTTGTCGGTACAGCTGCTCGAAAATGGCAAACAGCGCACAACTGGCTGAGGGTGGAAATATGCTAATATGGGACAGTCTGTCAGCAGTTGTGGGCTGGGCCTGAGCAGTATGATGTCATACTGCTCAGAAAATAAAAACAGTTTGGTGACTGAGACTGTTTAGGATTTTGGGGCGTTAAAAAAAAAGGAGTGAATGAATTTTTATCATTGTACAATGGCTGTGTTCACACAGTTGAGGTCAAAAGTTTTCATACACCTTACAGAATCTGCAAAATGGTAGTTATTTTACCAAAATAAGAGGGATTAAACAAAATGCATGTTGTTTTTTTATTTAGCACTGACCTGAATAAGATATTTCACATAGAAGATGTTTACATATAGTCCACAAGAGAAAAGTTGAATTTATAAAAATTACCCCGTTCAAAAGTTTTCATACACTGTGTTGTTACCTGAATTATCCACAGCTGTTTTTTTAATTTGTTTTGTTTTGTTTAGTGATAATCGTTCACGAGTCCCTTGTTTGTCCTGAAGAGTTAAACTGCCCGCTGTTCTAAAGAAAAATTCTTCAAGTCCCACAAATTCTTTGGTTTTTCAGCATTTTTGTGTATTTTGAGCTCTTTCCAACAATGACTGTATGATTTTGAGACCCATCTTTCACACTGAGGACAACTGAGGGACTCAGTGCAACTATTACGGAAGGTTCAAACGCTCACTGATGCTCCAAAGGGAAACACAATGCATTAAGAGCCGGGGGGTGAAAACTTTTGGAATTTAAAGATCAGGGTAAATGTAACTTATTTGTTTCTTTTGGGAAACATAAACAGAGTTCTGGCATAAAACTCTAGATGGGTCTAAGTCAGTCTGACCTAATGACATCATTATCACATGGCACAGCTGGTTGGTTCTCTCCTGTATCAGTAGCCAGTGAGCTCACTGCTCAACATTCAAATATATGACTAGTGCTAGCTTCAGAAACCCTCCACCTTCCCCAGCTCCACCTGTATAGATCTGCTACGAGGTGATTCATGTATCCTTTGTGGGTTATTCGTATATGCTATATGTGCAGCAGCAATATATCTTACATGCTCACACCAGCATTTTGTGGATGCATTGGCAGTAGCAAGTCTCGGTACTTGCTCTGCCGCCGCCGCAGCATAGCAGATCTATTCCGCCAAGACCAAATACATTTACATTGTCATGTACATTACCATGCCAATCCCTCCGAGAGTTGTCATGACAGAAGTAAGTATCTTCTGTAGCTTCTGAAGGGCAGTACTAAATGAAAATATATATGTATATTTAGGCAATATAAGAAGAATGTATTCATTCTGATGTATTCGTCTTCATTCTGTTCAAAAGTTTACACCCCTGGCTCCTAATGCATCGTTTTTCCTTCTGGAGCATCAGTGAGCATTTGAACATTCTGTAATATGAGTCCCTCAGTTGTCCTCAGTGTGAAAAGATGGATCTCAAAATCATACAGTCATTGTTGGAACTGTATATGCAAACATATAAATGTGAATTTTGCCTCTGATGTCCCTTTTAAAGTATTCTCATAGTTTGTAATCAAAAATGTAAATATTTTAAACTCTAGTATTTCTAATCAACTTCTTAAACCATGATATCCACACTCATTTTATGACAGTATAATCTCACTGTGTCTCATTTGTTTGTTTTTATTTCTTCTAGGAAATGTTAGGAGAAACACCAGAGAAGAAGCTGATAGTCGAGTGCAACATATGAGCGATAACATTTTCCTCCGGGAAGGCTCTGGAGGTTTTTTCAATCATCATACCAGTGACACACTTTACTGTGTTACTTAACTCAACCCGCTGAAGTTAATCTAATCAAGCCTGCATGGTCTCTGAGGTTAATTGTATCTGGAAAGTCCAGACATTTCCTCAGATCTGGTGTGGATGATGCGTTTCCTGCCTAACTTATTTGCGCTTTAGGGCTCAGAAGTCACGTGATGGGAGAGAGAATAAAAACGAACTTTCCTTTACGTTTGGTTAGAGGCTGCATGTCTAAATTGACCAAGTGGAACCAAAACATGCTAATGCATGCATGTCAATGCTCGTTCGTGACTGTATATGCAAGATTATGGCGAACGGGTTATCAGAAACACAAGCCGTTGCTCAGTATTGTGTGGATTAGTGCTTTCATGGAAGTGGAGTCAATACTTTGCTCTTACATACGGATTGGCTGTTAAGGCAGATGTTATTCTTATGCGCATAGGCACAGAGTAAATAAGAAGTCCCTTTTGATCGTCGAGGACTTCTTAAGATAAACCCCTCAGATGATTAGACGGGGAAAACAGGATATTCAGTCTGCTCATGCTGGCCATATAGTATAAAAAAAAAGTGGCTATTCAGTGGCTATACACATTTATTTATACATTTTAATTATTTAAAAAAGTATAAAATATTTGATATTTTGAAAATGACAAAGTAAAAGTGATATTTTACAAAATATCCAAATAAAATAATATTAGAATAAATTAATTATATCTAAAACATACATATATTTTAATATTTTAAAATATATTAATCCAATTATATATATATATATATATATATGAGATAGGGAAAAATATTTATTTCACTTCAATAAATATTGTAAAACATTTTCACATTTTTAAAATATTTTTAAAAAGCTTTAAATATTTAAATATTTTTTATAGGGTGAGTAAGGTTCAGTTTCTGCTTAACAGTGATATGCATGATATTATCAAGAAAGCTGTATCAATAATGACACGACTGTTCTCCCACGGGGAATCTTGGAAATTTGATTCATGGCAGAAAAGACAAATCTAATTTTAATATTTTCAGCCTTAAGGTGTCTAATTCCCTGTGGGGTCAGTTAGATTTTTAGATTACTCCTGCTGGGTCACAACAGCTATAGGGAATATTCTAGCGATGCCATCAAAGCAGAGGGACTCCACTACTTCTGTCTTTGAGAAGCTGTTGGATCCCATCACAGAAGCTTCAGACCCACTGTCACATGATGCCAAAGCACCGACTGGCTCCTTGCAATGAAAGGGAATATATTTATGCTCCGGGGCAACTGCCGCTCCCACTGTTTTATGGAAATGATAGTTTGTTTCAAGCTCTCTTGGTGGAGAGTAAACAGGGGGCTTGATGGTACATGAGCTCTGAAGGTTTGCACACCCATGGGTCTGCTTTATAAAGCATACTCAGATGTATTGTTCTCCAAATAGGTAAAACCAGTTTGATAAAAAGTTGTTTAAGAATGTCGAATCTGAAGTTGAGAACCTGGGAACTTCTTTAAATTTATTTTTAATCACTGACAAAAACTCAGTGCTGCTTACTTGGGCTTTTTTCAGCAAATATTGATAGATTGATAGATAGATAGATAGATAGATAGATAGATAGATAGGTTACAATTAATTGGAATTGTTTAATATGCACTTTATGTAATTAATTAGATAAAATTTAATGTGAAAGATTAATTATTGCAATTAATTTTATGACTTTTATATTATTTACATCATTTATATTAATTAATTTCCTCATCAAATTCTTTTAAAACCAGATGATTTAAATTATACTACATAATAGAAAATTGATATATTCAATTAATATTTATATAATATTGTATATATTTTAGAGAGAGATACAGAGAGAAATTGAGGAGATATAGACATTAATTGATTGCAGTTAATTAATTTAATGTGAATTTTCTAGTCAAATTCTTTTAAGACCAAGTTATCTTAAGTAATATATTGAAATGAATTATATATATATATATATATTAAAAGTTTGAAATATTTTTACTATTTGAAATAATTTTTTGCATCATTACTCCAGTCACATGATCCTTTTTCTTTTTTTTCAGATTTCTTTGATGAATAGAAAGTTCAGAAGAACAGCATTTATCTGAAATAGAAATCTTTTGTAACATTATAAATGTCTTTATCATCACTTTTGATCAATTTAAAGCATCCTTGCTAAATAAAAGTAGGCTTTTTTTTTTCTTAAATAAAAATGATGATGACTCCTAAAAAATGATACTGTGTGGTATAGCTTATATTGTTACAAACACTTTTTATTTCAGATAAATGCTGATCTTTGGATCTTTCTATTTATAAAAGAATCTGAAATTTTAATTATTGATAATAAAAATGTTTCTTAAACAGCAAATCAGCATATTAGAATGATTTCTGAAGGATCATGTGACACTGAAGACTGGAGTAATGATGCTGAAAATTTAGCTTTGATCACAGGAATAAACTATATTTTAAAATATATTCACATAGAAAACTGTTTAGTTAAATAGTAAAAATGGATCAAATGCAGGCTTGGTGAGCATAAGAGAATCCTTTTAAAAACATTAAAATATCTTACTGTTCAAAAACTTTTGAATGGTGGTGTGTAATTAATTATATTAAATTTAATCAATTGCTTGTAGAAAGAGAGAAATTAGATATAGATAGACAGTGATTAATTGCAATCAATTAATTGACATATTATGTGTCATACTAATTGACGTTATTCATTTGATGAAAATTTTGCATCAACTGCCATCCCTGATTTTTATAACAATTAATTTTGTGTCTGTGTGGCTTTAACCAGGTTGAATCCAATTATGTTATGACCCCATAAACCCTTTGATTCTGCCAACACGACTTTATGGTCTCCCAGCGTGCAAGTTGTCTATCAGTAAATGGAGGGCTTCAGCTGTGCCTGCTGTGCGCTGATGGAGCCGAGCGACCCGTGTTTACCTGTGTAACACCTTGCCCCGGCCACCTCGTCGTCTTCCTTCTCCTGGGAAATCTGCAAAGAGCAGGTGCCCTTATCAGCATGCTTTTCTGACTCACCTGCCAAGCCACACTCTCAATGACAGCAAGCACAGAGGACCCGTAATCTCCCCCGACTCTAACAAAATTAAAGCGTGGGGCGGGGAAGCACCCAGATGTAATGGGCAAAGATTTCCTGCCTGCCATGATATGCAGTTGACTGTATAGACATCTGGAATAATACGACCAGATGTGCAGGCTGCAAATTACCAGATCACATGACGATCATTAGATTTAAATATTTTGTGTGTGGTTAAGATGATATACAGCTGCATTTTGATCCAAAAGTACTTCCATACTCTGTTCTTAAAGATGTGTGAATGTGTTAGGAAACAAACTAGTGGCATTTATTAGAAAGAAAAATATCAGAGTAGTTTATTCGATTTTAAATCATGAACTAGATGTAATTTTCAAAATTACAACCAAAATTATTGACATGTTTTGGTTTTAAAACATTAGCGGAACTACACCTGACTGAGAAAAATAATCTCTAGCATGATTTGTTTATAGATGCCACTTCGTTTGATATTTTGCATAATTATACAGCATCATCCATTTTTAAATGTGGCTTCACTTTAACAAGTATTCCAGAGTTCAGATTTGATGGTTGAAATGAAGTCTTTTAAATTTGTAGAAAAACAACATTTCACCAATACATGATCTAATAAACAATGACTGTATGATTTTGAGATCAATCTTCTTGCACTGAGAGCAAATGAGGGACTCATATGCAACTATTACAGAAGGGTCAAATGCTCACTGATGCTCCAGAAGGATAAACGACGCATTAAGAGCCGGGGGGTGAAAACTTTTGAAAAGAATGAAGATGTGTACATTTTTCTTATTTTGCCTAAATATCACTTTTTTTTTTCATTTAGTACTGCCCTTCAGATGCTGCAGAAGATGCTTACATGTTTCCCAGAAGACAAAATAAGTTAAATTTACCCTTATCTTCAAATTCCAAAAGTTTTCACCCCCGGCTTTTAATGCATCGTGTTTCCTTCTGGAGCATCAGTGAATGTTTGATCCTTCTGTAATAGTTGCATGTGAGTCCCTCAGTTGTCCTCAGTGTGAAAAGATGGATCTCAAAACCATACAGTCATTGTTGGAAAGGGTTCAAATACCCAAAAATGCTGAAAAAACCCAAAGAATTTGTTGGACCTGAAGGATTTTTCTGTTTAACTGTTCAGGACAAACAAGGAACTCATGCACAACTATCACTAAACAAAAAAAACAAACAAACAAAACACAGCTGTGGATCAACTGTAGTTTAATATAAATAAAGGCATTATTTTCTTAACCCATCTTTGAAAGGTATGAGTTTATCTGTTATATTAATAAACATATGTCAGTGACAGATAAAACGGGCAATTATCGTCACATCAAACAGCAGAGCAGAACTTAGAGCTTAGTCTCATGATTAATGTGGCAGGCAAAAAAACAATTAACATGCTTTTTTTTCCAGAGGTGAGAGAGTGTGAATTTAGAGGGCATAAAAGAGTGCTAACAAGGCTTGTTTTAGCTGTATGTTTATTTAGTATTGTGAGAGATAAACTCACAAATGTGAGAAAAAAAAGTCCAAATTGTGAGATAAAAAGTCAAAATTATGTAGTTTTTCATTATGTGGTGAAAACAAAATATTTCAGTTCCTTTTGACGATGCAAGGAAAAGAGTGCTAAAAAAGGCATGTTTTAGTAGTATGTTTATTTGGTTTATTTTGCAAATGTTAGAAAACAGTCCGAATTGTAAGATAAAAAGTCAACATTTTTATATTGTTTCAATTCTGTGGCAGAAAACAAGAAATGTGAGATGCAAACTCAGAGTTCTAAAAAAGTCAGAAATTCAAGATTTAAACTCCTTTTGTAAACTTGGAATTGTGAGGAAAAAAGTCAGAATTTTCAAATTTCAAGAAACAAAGGCCTAATTGTGAGAGAAAAACTCACATTGACCTTTTTAAGTTTTTATTCTGTACACTGTAAAAAACAATTTGCTGAGTTAACTTGAAATAATTTGTTACCCGGCTGCCTCAACTTGAAATGTTAAGTTGTACTAAGTGACAACTTAGATATTTGAGTTGATTCAACTTAAAATTTTAAGGCAGCAGGGTAACATTATTTTATGTTAACTCAACAAATTGTGTTTTTTTGTTGTTGTTTTTTTTACAGTGTAGCAGAAACAGCTTCCATTGGTTTTAGACATAGCATAGTCTATATGTAAAAAAAAAAAAAACACTGTAAATGGCTGTTTTTGTATCGCATCCGAATATCCAGTAACTGTCCAGGCATGCTGACAGATGTGTTCAGGATCCTAATGGTTGGCTGGAGCACTGAGAGTCATTGCTTAGTTGACTTACATATGGAATCAGTGTTCCTGTGACATGGCTGATACAGACTTCATCATTATAACTGCCTCAGGGCAAAGCAGATCAACGGGAGACCTGAAGCTTCTCACATGCTGAGCAGATAATAAGTTCGCCTGAGCACCGATAGGAGACGGAGAGGCAGGGAGAGAGATCTGAATCAAACCGCTTCAGAATTTTAAGGATTTTTTTCTCTCTCACTCAGTGCCATTTTTAGACACGCGCATTAATCAATTTTAGTATTAATCAACAAAACGTAGAACCCCCATCAGGCGAACAACTGATTATCACTATTGTCTCTTTGTGATAAATGCTTTTTGTTATGGTGCAATGCAAAAAAAAAAAAATCTTACAGACACTATACTTTATACAAACCTGCTACTTCTTTGGCTGTTCTGAGCAGTCAGATATTGATTGGATTTTATTTTTTGTTGACCAGGATACCCAAAACACTCTATAGTGCACAAAGAAGGTAGCAGAACGGAAAATGTAGCTTTAGTTACAGTATTTCATAAAGGTCAAATAAATGATGAGAAGCATTGTGGAGAAATTGCATACCACAATCACAGACCGTCCTACCCGACAAGATTTCTCACAGGACTCCTGAGTTCGCCGGAAAACAAAAGGTAATTTGTTCTGTGATTTTTACATAGACAAGCTTGATTTGGACAGGATTAAAATCAGAAAGTACATCTGTGAAACACAAATTTTCTTGACCTCCTCAGTCCTATCCATATAGGCAGGGGAAAATGATAAGAAAATTATATTTTGCAGTGTGGAGCCTTTGGTGTGTTTATTCAAATATACATTCATAATAGGAAATATTTATAGAAATGCTCCCTCTTCCACTGAGACTGTGAGCTCTTTTGGTTGGAGCCACGAAGTCTGAACGCTGAGAGAAAAAAGACAGTGATTGCTCCCAAATCCGTGACCTCAGTCGCAGGTTCACGGACAGGAGAGCTTTTAACCCTTGTTTTAGCGTGTAATGCGCACTGTATTTAATCACAGTATAAGAGGTACTCTAACATCAGCGTCTATTGATTTTTCCCCACTTTGCATCAAAACTGTGCATATTTGGTGACAGGGCGCCCAGGATATGTCGCTGGTATGATGAATGTCTGCTGTGTAACTACATGAAAGATCACACTCAAAACGAGTTCAGAGAAAGCAGAGCCATCTATCTCTGGTCAAGGACATTTTGAGACGGTCTCAGACATGTAGCAGAGAGTATAAGACGTGAGGAACACTGAGACTCAAATAGACTTCTGTCAAAGGTAGATATTGCATGCCCCCTTTTCTCATTCTTCTTCTTTTTTTTATTAATATGGATATTCATATTTATATTTGAAAATATTGTATGGAGCCACTAAGAAGACATGGTGATGGAAAAAATATATATAATTCATTGCTGTTCACTCATTTTCTCTTGAAATATGTTCCTTGTGCTTGCCAATTTTTTGTGAGTGAATGCAAAACTGGTGACGGAAATAATATGGTGGGAGGAAAAATTATATTTTAATGCTTTTGTGTGGAATTGCAAAGTTTCTTAGGGGAGAGCAGTACTTTTGAAAGAGAATGCAAACTTTTGGAAAGGGAACGCAAAGCTTTCCCAGCATTGCAAAAATTTTGCAAGTGAATGTAAAGTTTCTTAGAGGAATGCAAATATTTTGGGGGAATTAAAGTTTTGCAAGTGAATGCAAAGCTTCTTGAGGAGAACAAAAAAATTTCTGAGAAAATAAAAAGCTTTTTGAGAAAATGCAATACTTCTGAGATGGACCGCAGAAGTTTTGCACGTTAAAAAACAAGTGCAGTCTTCTTGGGGAAAGGCAAATCTTGCAAGAGAATGTAAAACTTTTGCAAACAAACATAAAGCTTCTTGGGGAAAAAAATTAAATAGCATCAAACTTGTTAGAGAATGCAAAGCCTGTTCTTTGTAAAAGCAACACTTGCGGAAGAGCGTAAAACTTTTAAGAGTGAACACAGTATGAGCAAGCTTTTGTAAAAGAATGCAAAACATTTGTGAGAGAATGCAAAGATTTTTGGAAGAAAACACATTTTTGGGGGAATGCAAAAGCACTGAAACATATTTTTTCGTAACTGTGTTACAGCAGTTGGATTATACAGAACTTTAGATGCGATTTGTGTGCTGTGGAAATTTTTGTTTCGTACTCGTATCATATGGCTGAATACTTTTTAATTTAGGAAATTTTTTTAAAAAGTCATTTGGATTAGGGCTGTAACTAACAATTGTTTTAGTAATCGAGTAATCTGTTGATTATTCTAACGATTAATTGAGTAATCGGATAATTATAAATGATTTTTTGTGGTAATAGACCAATAAAAATAGCCAACAATAGCCTTTAAAATGACTTAAAATACATATATAATAGCAATGAAGGAATTAATTAGTTCAAATAAAGTATCAAAAGCAAGTAATAAGGTTTTATTAAACAATACTGTTAAAATATACAATGTATTATGAACAATAGCGCTAACGTACATTACACATAATAACAAACAACTGCAGATTGTGCCAAAGTCTTGACGATTGTTTTTACACTTTACAGCGCGATCTAATCGTTTTTTAATATTATTTTTATTATTTTAATATAAAATAACAGTTTGTGTAGAGCAGCATTTACTGTGAATGTGTGCAAATAATTAAATGCATATATTAAACCTACATTGCATATATTTATTTAATTGAATAATACTGTTTGTGAATTCCTAATAGCATTATGCTTTATTATGATTTTAAATGGGTTTAATAGATCATGCAGCCTTGGAAGAATGTTTCATGCATTTTCATGCATTCCGTGGAAAGCGCCACTTCCACTGTTATGCCGGTACTGGGTTACTCAACAACAAATCAAATTAAATCAAGGAATCATGACAGCGCTAATTTGGACTGCTCTAATATTTTGGCTTTTTTTTGTAACATTTACACTATTCACTTACAATGTATGGAGAAGAGCATCTAAGACATTCTGTTAAACTTTTTCACCTTTTTTGTTCCACAGAAAAAACAAGTTGCACCGGTTTAGAACGACATGAAGGTGAATAATGAGTAATTTTTTTGGCAGCAGCCATTTTCTGTTGTTCCATGGTACAACAAGGGCTTCATGACAGGGTTTGCTGAGAAGATTCAATAACTTCAGGAATGCTGGCTCATTCGCAAAGCGAAGCTTCGACCACCTGGAGGTGGTGGCTAAGAGAGAGAAGATTGCTGACCGAGTTCTTAGCCATCACAAACAGCATCCATTCATCCCCTCCATGGGGCTCTTACTGCACAACGGAGCAGTTTAGTAACAGAATGCGATTTACTATTGAGCATTTTGTAGGTCTGTTCTCCCTAGTGCTTTTATCACTTATAACTCATGCTAAATAGACTTTGACTACACTGAGAGAGTAAAAGGGGGTAGAAACTCAAACTCAGTTTTTTTTTACTCAGAAATTACTAGTACTGTTTCACTATTTGATTACAAAGAAACAAAACACTGAATTAAACGTGAGTATTTACTTGTAAAACTTATTCCAATAATCTTTGTTTTATTTACAACTTTGAAAAATTATTTTACAGAGTATTATATCTTGTAGTTACAGTTTTAGCTGCTGTTTATTCTGCAGTATTCATATATATTCATTTGTACAGTATACACATTTGTACACAGCATCTTATTTTCAACCTCAGAGTTCATTCCTCGGGTCGAATAGCCGGACACTTATTAAATGATGGAGAAATTTAATTTAAAAATAAAGTCATATGCACTCTTTTATAGCTTAATTAGGGCTGATTTATATTCTTAATAATTATTTTGTCTTATTGTCCAATTTTAATAACCTTAAAACAAGATAAGTTTACTTGAGAAGCCAAACTGCATAAGAGCCAAACTGCATAAGACTTATTTTTTTGAAAATATAAATGAAATATATATTTTTTTCACTAATTAAAAAAAGTGAAAAAAATCTGCTAGTGCAACAATATGCAGTGTTAATTTTTTCCTTTTTAATTAAGTGGTTTTTTTTTTTTTAGATATTAAGAAATCACACAGAATGAATATAACTGTTATCTTGTCAAATTAGGTAAATGTGTTAAAACTGTTGCATGTAAATGAGTTAAACATAATACAGTTTACATCAAACTGAATTTAATATTGTACCTCATAATAAAAATATGCACTTCTAAATTTGTTCATACTGTGTGTAAATGCACTTACATTTAAGATGAAGTCAGAATGCTTACATTGTATGTTTTGATATCGATGTGTATGAAAACACACACTACCTACAAATGCCAATGAGATCATGTTGTATTATCGCTTGTGTCATTTACCAACATATGCTAGTGCTGGTCTTTTAGAGCCTGAATGCTAAGCAGTTTCCATTAATGCTTAAGAACGTAGACCCCCATGAGAGTGTATGAAGTCAACCTCTACATTCTCTCTCGACGGTGGAGACAGTTTGAGTCGAAGCAGAGTCGCAGCTGTCAGATTGATTGAGTAAGGTTCAATATGAACTGAACTGCAACATCTTACCACACGATCAATAAATCAGATGCATAACTGGCTCATTTGAGCATTCACAAACCAACTCCACACCCCAGTCACCCGTTCATCTGGGTTTTGATTGTAAATGTCATTTTTGTATTTTCTGTTCATTTGCAGAGGTTTTCTTGGCAACTGCTTTGCTAATCCATGAAAGGACCTCTCCAAATATTTGCTTCCGGCAGACAAATGTGATGTTCCTCAGGAACAGTTTGTTTTTCTGGCTTTCTGTCCAGCTGTCCATCGCTACAGCAAAATGTATTTTTGTAGCATTCCTTTTGATTAAACCACTGCCTGGTTTCATATTTGTATATTATATGTGCACTATTTGTTTGTTCATTGATTCTTTCAGTACATAAACAGTACATATCGTACATCCTGGACATGTTGACAGCATATAAAATGTGCAAATGTTCAAAAATGTGAAGGGGGAGAAAAAAAAAAGAATTATCCGAATACCATAATATGAATCTGAATAGGGTGTTCGGAATACGGAATGTGAGGGGAAAATATATTTCAATGCTTTCTCTCACAATTATATCGTTGGGTGATTGTACTGTATAAATATGTACGGGCATTGAAATCACTTTTAAATATGGTGTTGCTTTTTACTTTCACTTTGCCCTGGTGAAAAAAACAGCATATGCTGGTAGGTATGTTTTGATGCTGGAATACTGGTTAGGTAGGTTTTGATGCTGGTTTAAGCTGGTCCTTTGCTGGTTTATGCTGGTCCTTAGCTGGTTTAAGGTGGTCCTTTGCTGTTTTTTGCTGGTCATGTTGCTGGTCAAGGACCAGCATAAACCAGCTAAGGACCAGCATAAAAGCGGCTAACCATGTCCCTTTAGTGGATCCGTAGAACGTGTTATTCGTTTTTCGCACCTTTTTGAATAGTGCTTTTACGATGCGTCATGTAAACACTGCCACTGAACTGAATGAAACTTGCATATTTTGCTGATTATTGCTACTGAAAATGATAAATTACTGTAATGTTTTGGGCTGTACAAATCGGTCGGACTGGGAAAAGCATTTGGAGTACTATAGATTGCCAAAAGCTATAACAAATCAAGGAGGAGAGTGCAATAACTGTCTGAAGAACAAAAGGCGTTTGTGGTTGGTCAGACGGAACCAGGATTTCCAGGGCAATTATCTTAATAACATCCATGTTCTGTTCATTTCTGGTCAGGTAGGTGAAATATTAGGCTAATATCTTAATACTGCTCATACTAATTAATAGTTCGTATCTTTACCACATATTAACTTTAGTTTGTCAAAATATTGCACCCTTTCCTGCTTACTAAGACTTTCTATATGATTTAGCAACTTCCAAATGTTTATTCAGTGGTTTTGACTGCATAAATTAGCAGAACAACATATTCAGTAGTACATCACCATGGAATCCATGCTGTTGTTTGCATCCAATTATAGCCAGTATGGCTGTGCAATTGGGTAACTGACCAAACCGTGACATAAGTGCAACCCCAGTTTACGCACAGATACCTGCGATTAATGAGACCATGTTGGGCTGATGTGAATTTTGAGGGTTTAGTAAATAAGACGCAGGTTTTTGTGCTGAAACAATGTTTGCATTCGTTCTGCCATTCAGCCGCTCTCATTAAACTTGTCACAACCAAAGGCACATTTGTGCAAACAAGTCATCGGGGTGTGAACCCGCTGTGAGAAATATTCCCCTCAATGAAACATATTCATTTGTCAGAACAGAGATGTCCAGAGGCCGTTCTCCAGCAGACTAGAAACAAAGCAGCTTTGAGAATGCAATCAACAAGAGATTCTCTCTAGCTCTGACCGCCTCTCTGACCCATGACTGAGGCGTTTATCACATCTTTTTAGCTGCCAAATGCTGAACCCTCATTTCCATCAAAGGTCTGAGCCGTTTCTTCCCTCGGGATCACTGTTTATTATTCTTGATGCCCTGTCAGGAGAGAAGGATGCTGGAAAAGATGGTCTAGCATTCAGATTCCCCACCGCGGTCTCTGTAATGCCGCTCCTAGTACGATTCACACGTGGTGGTATTGTCACCGCGGCATAGCTTTCTAGTGCAAATGAAGAACAGTTCACGCCCCAGGAGACAGAAGGGCTCATTCAACACGTCTATATCACATCATAACAAACTAGCTCACAAGCTGGCTGTGTTTCAGTGACGTCGTTTGGCAGTGTAATTTAGAGGAGCAGGTTATCTTTTATTGCTGGTGTTTATTGCATCATTGGTGACCTTGACATGATGACCCATCTGGACAGTGTATATTGACAGTATAAGCAGTCTCACAGGGTATCCTGTATCATGTGATATCACAATGTGAATGTGTGAAACCACAGTCACATTATACATTATTTATGGCTTTTGTTATTCACATAATTTAATTATTTTATTAATTATTTATTTAATTAAAAAAATTGATTTAGTCACCCCCATGTTCATGTCTTTCTTTCTTTAGCTGAAAAAAAAATAAAGGTTTTTAAGGAAACAATCCAGAATTTTTCTCCACATAGTAGACTTCATTGGTGCCAATGGGTTGAAGGTCCAAATTGCAGTTTCATTGCAGCTTCCAATTGCTCTACACAATCCCAGCCCAGGAATAAGGTTCTTATCTAGTGAAACGATTGGTAATTTTTTAAACAAAAAACAAAAACAAAATGTATATACTTTTTATGTCATTTATGTACTTAACCACAAACGTTCATCTTGTACTATGCATATCTACAACTTTGTGCATTTTGTAATCATGCACTGTAAAAAAAAAAAAAACACAATTTGTTGTGTCATCTTAAAATAATTTGTTACCCTGCTGCCTTAAAATTTCAGTCAACTCAAATAAGTTTAGTCAACTTGAAATGTTAAGTTGTACTAAGTAACAACTTAGATATTTGTGTTTGCTAAACTAACAGATAGGTAACCCAGCTGCCTTCAAATTTTAAGTTGAATCAACTCAAATATCTAAGTTGTCATTTAGTATAATTTAACATTTCAAGCTGAATACATTTTTTTTTAGTTGACTGAACTTTTAAGGCAGCCAGGTAACAAATTATTTTAAGTTGACTCAACAAATTGTTTTTTTTACAGTGTGTTGGAAAGTTCACACATGGTTAGTTCTCCATCTGTGTACTCCGGTTCGAAAGGTAGGATAAGGCAAAAACTAGATCTCATTTTCTTGTCCATCTTCAAAATCACCAAACGTCGTTATTTTACCTTTTTTCGTAAAAGGCGTTTGACTTTCTTTGCACGCTATATATATAAAAAAAATTAAAAAGTTGTTTTAACTTAATATAATTTGTTACCCCCCTGACTTAAAAATTTTAGTTTAGTCAACTTGAAAGTTACTTAATGTTAATTTAAGTGACAACTGGAATATTTTAGTTGACTAAACTAAAAAGTTTAAGTCAGTGGGGTAACAAATTACTTGACGTTGAAACGTCATTGCACATTGAGTCTGAAATTTTCGTATGCGTTTTTTTTTTTTTTTTATAATTATCATCCTTTCTTATTAAAATGCTTGCTACAGATGCATAAGCGCAGAAAATCAAACTTGATCCAAATTTTTTTATGACAGACGAAGTTTCGGAGGCAGTGTGTAAACGTAGTTGACACAACGTGAGGTCGTATTCATTTTTTTATGTGCGAAAATTTCGGCCTCAGTGTGCAATGACCTTTACAGTGCACGTTCACTTTGTAAACACAGGGTTGGTACTTCTGCCTACATCACATGTGACCTTTCCAGCATAACTACGTAATGTGTGAAGTTGAGCTACTGCAAGACAAATATTTGTGGTTAAAATGTATATAAACTTCTTTTTTTTTTTTTAGAAAATGACCAGTTATTTAGCTAGATAAGACCCTTATTCCTCAGCTGGGATCGTGTAGAGCCCTTTGAAGCTGCAATGAAACTACAATTTGGACCTTCAACCTGTTGGCCACCACTGAAGTCCACTATATGAAGAAAAATCCTGCAATGTTTTCCTCAAAAACAGACATGAACAACTTCGACAATGTGGAAAAAATAAATAAATACTGAACCCAGTGAATTTGTACACACAAAAAATGAGAGAAATTTAAAAAAGTGTTGTCACACTCTCCCCCCCATCATTTTCTTTCAAGGTCTACGGACCCCCTAAAGTAGCCTTGGCCACCCTGTGTATAAAACTGGTCAGAAATAAAATCCAGGTCATTACAGCACAAGCAGGGATATGATTCTGTTTACACTCATTCTTAGTCAGGCCACTGTTATTAAATTTTTGCAAATAATAGTCAGCGAACAGATGAAATTTCATCTGATGAAATTGTGGGTTTGCGGTTTGCAGACATTCGGGCGACGTGACAGGCAAATTACTGCGAATGTAGGAAAGAAATGGGTCCTGCCTCACCAAGGACTCTCTCACAATCAAATCATCCAAGTTCTCCACCCTCACGGGAGAAATCTTCAAATGCAAATAAACACAAGCTGACCCTGATATTCCCTTTGGACGTGCTTGATGTGGGGTCTGCGTGGCTCAGTAATGCATGATCGTTGAAGCAAAGCCTGTCAGAACAGCACCAGAAGCCCACATGGAGATCCAGCTCATTAATCTGCCAGTAGATGTGTCTATGGACCTGTCACTGATCACATTTATAATTCCCAATGAATCTCCCACGCATGCAAAACTTCACTGTCACTTAGATAAAAGGACAAAGTAAAATTACATGCATTAATATTTTTGTATGCTGCTGTCTGGGGACACAAAATTTTAATTGTTTTTCAGGTTATAAAAAAACTGGGAGTGTGCAATGTACAAAAACTTACAGTCGTTTAGAAATGATGTATCAAAACTTAATTTTTGGTTAGTAATATTAATTGCTATGAACTTCATTTGGACAACTTTAAAGGCGATTTTCTCAATATTCTGAATTTTCAAATAGATTGGTTAAATATTATCCTATCCTAACAAACCATACATCAGTGGAAAGCTTATTTATTCAGCTTTCAGACGGTGCATAAATCACAATTTTAAAAAAATTGACCCGTATGACTGGTTTTGTGGTCCAGGGTCACATATTTGCTTGTTAACACTGAAAAAAATGGTGTAAAAACAATTTTAACTTTTGAAGAAAAGAAACAGCAAGTAACAACTTGAATTAAATGTGAAATTTTAAAATAGAAAAACTGACAAAACATCCTCCAAAACATTTTATTTGATTTTATTAACAACAAAAATCCAAGTCAAAATTATTTTTGGTGGCAAATAAGATAATTGTACAATTGGAACTGGACAACTGGAACAATTTGAGAAATTACAAAATTATGCGTGCTCAAAATAGCAATGTTATCAGAGGATACAGTCTCTGAATCTCTCTTTTTTGTACCTGTTTTAAAAGGAAAGATTTAACATTATAAATCTTCTGATTTTAATATATTTATAATGTATTAATGTATTAAAAGTCTGGGTAGGGGACAAGTTGAATATGAAAACTGCAAAGAAATCTGGACGTAATGTAATGTAACATTTCAGCATTCTAAAAAATTAAGAAAATGCAACTGAAACAATAAAAAGTTCTAATATTGTAACAAAGCCCTAATAGTCTGTTATTCAAAGTACTTTTCTTTAATCATGTTCTAAGAAGCAGAAAAGTGCTTATGATTAAAGAATCACTCAGAATGATTGTTTTATTCCATTAACAGTGTAGTGCTGTTCTGCATTTTGAAAATGGCAACATACTAATAAGCAACCATATTAGTATTGACTACTATAATATTATAGTTTTCTTCTTCTCTCTCTCTGTACAGTGCATTTTAAAAATGTTGATGAGAAGATGTTTACTTGATCGACGTACTGATCCGTTCCCCCCATACCTCTAAAATGTTTTTTTGTTTTTTTTTACTGGGGTGAAGAAGCACAACACTGAAGTGATGTCAGTGACGTGCCGCAGATGTTTTGGGGTTGAAGTATAATTCTGTCTAATTTATGCATCTTACAGCGAGTGTGAATAACACTGCATTAACATATTACGGATAAACATCTGCCAAAAAGTACAAGGCTTATTTTGAAAAAAATTATATTCTATTTTAAAGAAATACCAAATAAACAAAAAAAAAAAAAACATGTTGATGGGAAATTGAGTTTGGTCTAAGATTGATACTGAGATATTTTAAATGCTACCAGTCAGGCTTTTGAAATGTTACAAGGCCTGTTATCAGCTATAATGGATCGCCATCAAACTCAGCGTTCTAGTCACATCTTTCAAGAGCATCAGTCCACCACGTCTTATTCAAAATGTCTCGTATCAAATACCCTGTCTGGCAGCCTAAACTGAGATGAAACCAGAGTCAGACAGATGTCTTCCCTCTTTCACCACAGCTGCCACGGGTTAGTACGTCCTTCATCCCTTGAATTTTTCTATTTGTCAGTCCTGTCCAAATGTCAGAGCATCATGCTGACTATCAGGAACTGTCTTTTCCTCTCTTAGCTTCTAATGACCTCATGGGTGGCACTCAGAGGAGGCTTTTGGGTAAAACACTACACTAGTGGTCTCATAAGAGTCTGATTGTTGATAATGGGGCCTTTTTTACACACTAATTTCTGAGATTTAGATGATACCACAACTGCTTGCACTGTCCTTATGTTTAGTTTTTGATAACATGAAATGTTTATTCAAACCATCAGTTTGTTTAACCATTACTGTCACTAATAATGACATATTTACTCAAGAAGGGCCGTGTTTGTGGTGAAAAGCTAATGACGTAATTTAAAGGAAGATTTCACTCAAAGATGTAAATTTCCTTAACATGTACTCACCCTCAGGCCATTCATGATGTAAATAAGTTTGTTTCTTCATCAGAACAGATTTTGAGAAATTTAGCATTACATCACTTTTTCACCAATGGATCCCATGCAGTGAATAGGTGCCATCAGAATGAGAGTCCAAACAGCTAATAAAAACATTACAATAATCAACAAGCAATCCACACGACTTCAGCAATTAACATCTATTGCTAAATATTTGTTTAGAACTGTTGTTAACGATGCTTGATCTGTGCATATTTCTCTCCTGATTCAGACAAGGTGATTTATTTTTCTCTGGAGAAAGAAATATAATGAATAGAGTTGTTTTAATCAGCTGTTTAGACTCTCATTCTGATGGCACCCATTCACTTGCAATGGATCCATTGGTGAGCAAGTGATGTAATGCTAAATTTCTCCATATCTGTTCCTATCAAACATCTCTGGGATGGCCTGAAAATGAGTACATTGTCAGAAAATGTACATTTTTTAGGTGAACTATTCCTTAAATAAAGTGCAGCACTATTTCAGCACATTTAGCAGCTAGTTAAAGGAATAGTTTACCCAAAAATGAAAATTTAATGTTTATCTGCTTAACCCTAGGGCATCCAAGATGTAGGTGACTTTGTTTCTTCAGTAGAACACAAACAAAGATTTTTAACTCAAACCATTGCAGTCTGTCAGTCATATAATGCCGGTTAATGGGACCCACAGTGTTGAGAGTCAAAAAAACATACACAGACAAAACCAAATTGACATTGAGGGTTTAAGACACAAAAGAATCGTTCACAACAGCCGGCGCATGACGCGTCAACGTGCTCTGGCATAGTAGACGCATACACGAAAGCGATCTGTCGTGCATATACGTCACTCATTGTTTACACGGTGCATTGTGGAGATTGTGGGTACGACGGCTACTCAAAATGGTAATTACTTGTGCTTATCCTGATTGTTGCAACCAATTAAAAAATAAAAGATTACGTTTGCTTGCCCAAACTCATCTTGGAGTTTGGGTTGCTTGCTCTTTGGCTGGATATCAACACACCCATGAAGTTACTAAAAGTGTGGATTTTTTGATAATCATTTTATGATTGATTGATTGATTTTATGAAAGATTTTAGAGACCCAGAGGGGGATAAAGTACTGCTGAAATCATCAACTGTGCCTGTTGTTGTTTCAAAATGAACTGAGGTCACGTGTCCGCTATTGTGAACAGGGCAGTTGGACATTGGACAACAGGACAGCTCAGGACATTTGGACATTGTGGTGGATCAGAGGTAAAAATTATATTAATACTGTTCTGTTTCTTGTAAAGACCAATTGTTTCGTGTCTTAACACCTCAGCGTAATGTGAGCCGCAGCGTTTAATTTGGTTTTGTCTGTGTATTTTTTTTTTTTAAATCTCAAAGCCGTAGATCCCACTGACTGCCATTATATGACTGACAGACTGCAATGGTTTTTAGTTAAAAATCTTCGTTTGTGTTCTTCTGAAGAAACAAAGTCACCTACATCTTGGATGCCCTGGGGGTAAGCAGATAAACATTTTTTGGGTAAACTATCCCTTTAGCTAGCTGCTAACTTTCCTTTAAAACTTAATTTGTTGGTAGTGAATAAGATGCACATTTCGGGCTGGAATACTGCATGTTCGGGCTGGAAGTGGTGCAAATGTTAATGATTTGTGACTTAAAGGGATAGTTCACCCCAAAATGAAAATTCTGTAATTAATTACTCACCTTCACGTCATTCCAAATGTGTAAGACTTTCGTTCATCTTCGGAATACACCGAAAAGAATACATTTTTGAATAAAGTCATTATTTTTATTTTCTTAGCGCACAAAAAGTATTCTCGTAGCTTTATAACATTACAGTTGAAGCATGGACTACTTTAACAATGTCCTTACTACCTTTCTGGGCTTTGAACGTGTCAGTTGCATTGCTGTCTATGCAGGGTCAGAAAGCTCTCAGATTTCATGGAAAATATCTTAATTTGTGTTCTGAATATGAATGAAGCTCTTACAGCTTTGGAACGACATGAGGGTTAGTAATTATTGACAGAATTTTCATTTTTTGGTGATTAAAAATCTTCAGTGATCTTGGTATTAAGATACATAGGGGCTTTTCCTCCTCTCAGTCTGTCTACACACAGTTTATCAAGTGATGGTGGACCTACGTTGTGCTTTTTTACTCTTCTCTCATGGTCAGCTAATAAGATCTGCAGGCTAAAGGGACTATAGCCTGAAATTGCATTTTGCAGCAGTGATATACTGGCTGTCACAACAATCAGCATGGTCACTCATGTTATCCCATGTATTCCTCAATATTGTGTTACAGGCAACCGAGAGCAGAAACCAACTTTGTGGGAAAGAAAACTTAGGTGGATATTGTCTTTTCCAACTGTTTTGCACTACTTTGCAGCTGTAAGTCCTTTAAAGATCCTGCAGATGTTCACTTCGGAACCAGAAGCTTTAATTATTGTAATAGAATATTCCAAACGCTACTTACCTACATCACCAACTTCCAGGCTTGTACTTGAATAACCACGATGTAGCTATTGGGAAATGTGGGTGGAAATCTTAGACTTGAACACATTCTGATGGCAAATATTTATGAATGACAGATTGCAAGGCTATACGGTTGCAGAAAATCTTTACGGAAAGCAACATGAGCCCGGGACAGGATCATAGGGCCTGTGGAGGCTGAAGAAACTCAACCACAGATATAGACAGACCAACAACCTCTAAGATTAATGTGTTTCCTGCTTTCATAGCTCAGAGATAAGAGCGCCACAGTCTGCTAGCGGTTGTCATTTTTGGAATATGATATAATAATGCGCTGCATTATCATATGGAAGAAAATAGCACAGACGACGCATCTCGCATGAAACTCAGTCGCAGGAGAAATGAACGTCGTCCGGCTGATTGCAGATTTGTTTCGTGTCCAGGTTTGCGGATGAGGGCTGGGCGCGCTGCTGTTTAGAGTGTGTGGGGGCACACAGAACTATTTGCGCAGAGAGTATTTGACGAGGCCGTTATCGCAGTCCCATACGTCTGTTTAGGACGCAGCTGCTGATCTCTCTGGAAAACAATATCGTTTGGATGACAAACTGCCAAAAATATTTCAACCTACTGTTTTATTTGGCTGATTTAAAGGTTTTATGAACTTCATTTTAGCCAGAAAATGTATAAAGTATTCATCTAAAGCCTGTTTTCATCTCAGAGTAAATCCTTTTTTTCTGGTAATTGTGACTTTATATCTAATAACTGTGGCTTTACTTCTTACAATATGATTTTATATCAAACTTATATCAAAACTTTTTATAGTGCAAACTTTTTCATACAACTGTGGCTGTATCTAACAATGTGACTTTATTTGCACAATTGTGAGATTTTGCAGTTTTGACTTTTTTCTTGTTGCAATTGCATACATCAAAATTGTGATTATTTGCCAATTAATTTTTGCTTTATATTAGTGCTGTCAAATCGATTAATCGTGATTAATCGCATCCAAAATAAAAACAAACTTTTATTTCAGATGCAATTAATTGCAATTAACCGATTTGACAGCACTACTTTATATTAGATTGATCTAATTGAACTCTACTTTAAATTACTTAAATGTAAGTTTTTATCTAATAATGTGACTTATATCTCACAATTGTGAATTTATTTGTGACTTCTTATATTTCACAGAAATATGGGTACATATAAATATTATTAGGGTACAAATCTTAATAATATAATATAATATAATATAATATAATATGGGTCAAAAGTTTGGAATTATTAGAATTTTTAAAATGTTTAAATTAAAAAAAAAAAATGCTGATTTAGCACTCCATAAATATTTATTATTATCAGTGTTGAAAATAGCTGTTCTGCTCAACATTTTTGTAAAAACCATGATATACAGTATACTAAAATTGTGCAACTCAATATATGAAGTTTAACTGTTTTTCATTATACACTACCAGTCAAAAGTTTTTGAACCGTAAGATTTTAACGTTTTTAAAGAAGTCTCTTCTACTCACCAAGCCTGCATTTATTTGATCCAAAGTACAGCAAAAACAATAAAATTGTGAAATATTTTTACTATTTAAAATAACTGTTTGCTGTTTGAATATATTTTAAAATGTAATTTATTCCTGTGATTTCAGAGCTGAATTTTTAGCACCATTACTCCAGTCACATGATCCTTCAGAAATCATTCTAATATTCTTCTTTAAAAAACATTAAAAATCTTACCGTCCAAAAACTTTTGACTGATTATGTAATTATATAAGTTTTTAAATAAAAATTATATTATTAAAGTTTTAACAAAAATGAACATGGCTCAAAAATGGGCACAAATAGGCTTTTTATCAGCAGTAATGTGCTGGATACAATTTCCAGTCACCTCATGTGAGTTCAACAAGACTCTTAGTGTTTTTTTTTTTCCTTGTAAATTTGCAAATTGGTAGCACTTCTAGGCTGGCGTGATCCACGGGTCACCTCAAGAACAACCGCAAATGCCATCAGATAAAAACAGGAAAGACAGCTTCTCCCTCTCTCAGTTCCTATACCCCAGACACTTTTTGCCTCCCTCAACAGAAATCAATACCTAGCCTTGGGTAAACTTTTCAGTGCTCAAGCCTTGCTTGTTGACTCTGAAGCCACACCGATGGTTTCAGCGTGGCCCTGTACAGCGCTGGATGTCGATACAATTCTTTTCCACTCTTTCTGCACGTCACCTCCCATCTGAGACCAGCTCCTGAGCTCTGATTGCTTTTCGTACCATCGTCCAGGCAGCCAGCGTCTCACATTTTAGCCCCTTTCTCCTGTCTTGTTCCACACTTCCTGCTCTTAAGCCGGGAGTGTCGTCATCGCTGTGACAGCCTTTACAATGTGTCCTGAGGAATATACTTCAGCTTTAATTTTTCATTCGTCATGCTACTGGGATTCTGTCTTGTGCTCCTACATTCATTCTTCTTTTGTCTCTCTCCACTTTTTATTTTATACAACAACAGGCAGTTACTCTGAAAACGTGTTGATAATGCACAGAAAAAAGACTTTAGTAACCGAAAATGTGTCCTCTTTAGTGGAGATCTCAATAATGTCTTGAACTGTGTTCATATTTGCTAAAACATTAAATGCAATCAAACGTCAGGCATGAACAAACATAACTTTTATTTTTGATTAGAACTAAATTTTATAACTCTGCAACCCATGTTAATTGTATATTTAATTTTATGTTGTACACTAAAAAAAAAGCAACTGAAAAAAAGTTGTTTCAACTGTTTCAAATAAGTGTTCGTGCTGCCTTAAAATTCAAATATCCACATTTTCATGTAGTACAACTTAACATTTCATGTTGACTAAACTTAAAACTTTAAGGCAACATGAACACTTACTTTAAGTTGAAACTACTTTAAGTAGTTTTTTTTTTGTATGTGTATGTTTCTCCGAAAGATTATAAATAGAAACGTATGAAAACTCATTTCTACCTTTGAGTAAAAATAATAAGGTAATTGTCACTTTACTCCATATAGCAAAAAATAATTTAATTTATTTTAAAATATTTAATTTAAATTTATTTTAAAATTATATTTTTGAAAGTCTATTTTAAATGTATGAATATATTTTTTAAAGCATTTAAAATATATATTTTGACCTATATATATTTCAGTCCAAGAAAATGCATTTCCTTGCCCCTGAAATACATTTAGAAAAATATTTTTATCTACGAAGGTTGAAACTAAATATTTCCTGTTTAAATATTAATTAATATTAAATATTAAATATTAATATTAAATATATTCCATTGAGATTGATTACAAAATATAGTTTAAATATATTTTTGCTATATGAGACACTACCATTTAAGTTTGGAGGCAGTAATTACTTTTTTTTAATAAATTAGTACTTTCATTTAGCAAGAATGCTTTTAACTGATTAAAAGTGACAGTATTAAGTGATATTATAATAATCCTGAAAAATGAAGATATCAAAAATATTAAACAGTACAACTGTTTTGAATAATACATGTGTTTTGAGCAGCAAATCAGCATATTAGAATGATTTCTGAAGGATCATGTGAAACTGAAGACTGGAGTAATGATGCTGAAAATTCTGCTTTGTCATCACAGGAATAAATTACTTTTAAAAACATATTCAAATAGAACACAGTTCTTTTAAACTGTAGTATTTTTTCACAATATGTTTTCGAATATATTTTTCTAATAAATGCATATAACAAATACTTTATAAACTCACATCTCACAATTGCATCTTGATATCTCATAGATTATCTTTATGTCTCACAATGCAACTATTTCTTACCTGTTTCTCATAATGCAAACTCTATTTCTCATAATAGTGACTTTATATTTAACACTGAGACTTTATTGCTTTTTTTAAACATTGTCTCAAAATGACCTGTTTTATATTTTTACTCTTGAGGTAAAAGCAAGCTTCAAAAGAAACATATTAAAGTTAATACATAAAAGTAACAACAAAGTACTAAACCACCTAATCTAATTCTTAAACACTACCACTTGATAATATTAAGCATAAAGTAACATAATTACGATAAGTTGTTTTCTGACACTGCATACAGTTAAGGCCTATCTAGTATAAACTGGAGCATGACATCCAGTGCCTTTTCTTTCCAAGAACATACTGCTTGTACAAATGTGGCAAACCTAATTTGGGAGCAAAAAAGGGAGAAAGAGAGAGTGTGTGTGCAGGCAGCTTAAGGTAACTAAAGTCTCCTCTCTGAAGGTACTAATTTTAGCATATGGCTCGGGGCTTGGTTCACACAGGGGCCTCTGAATTCTTAATTCAGGGAAAGGGGGCAGAAATTAATGATTCGGGAAATCTGTCATAAAGACAGGGGAAGGAATGTTTAATTCACACAAGCGTGTCCAGATTTAAAAATATACGGTCAAATAATATGTCAATGACCTATTTTTGAAGTCATTTTACAGTTATTTACAGAAAGGGCTCCAAATAGAGCCTCAGTGTACCTTGGTAAATAGGAACACAGAACAAGCAATGGAAAAAAAAGCACAGAATAAAAACTGGAGGAGTATGAGTGTTTGGTTTAAGTCAGTTGGTCTATGGCAACTACAGTGGTTTGTATATGATTTATGTGGTTTATACCAGGAACATGGGAAAAACGAAGTCCATGTTTTTCTCTTCCAGGACCTCATTGTTACTGCTCTGGGTGTCTTCTGTTGGAGTTGAACTTTTGTTTGGGGCTGTTCTGTGGAACTACAGGTCTGGTTTAGGTAAGGCAGCACCGGCCGTCTGGGCCGTGAAAGCGAACACCTCAGCCTGCAGTTCATTCAGATGCATGTTTGATCAATGAAGTGGCTCTGTATGGACTGGAATCAAGTCTGTAGGCGTCACCACATTGTTTTCTGTAAAGTACTCCTTCTGTCTATTGGGACATGCAGGAGATAGAGAGCAAGGAGAAAACAAGTAAAAAGAAAGGTTAGTTTATGCTCTGACTTTTAGAATTGAAAATGCCTTTTTACAGTTTTTCTCAGTCGCTTTGGTGCATTTCTCACAACACTATTTACATTTGCACAACATTTACTTCAACCTCCACAACATTTAGTCATTTGTGCACATCATAGTAGCAGTTTCTCATTCCTTCCAACAAATTGCAAATGCTTTTGGACATGCATCAATTGCTTTCATACAACTCTCTGCTGTTTTATAACATTATCATTTGCTTATGTCATGTCAGTCAAAATTAACTAAACTTGTGAATGCTGAATAGTCATTCCATATAAAACTAATAGTCCTCATTTCATTGCTTGAGTCATTACATACAAAAATGTTGAACTAGTTGTCAAAATCTGTCAAGCAAATTTTATAAAAAATTTTAAATCTTTTTATTCCTAAAAATGTCTTCTAAATTGAACAATTTCTGCAAATGTGCATGAATGATTTACAGACCTATGTATGTTGTAGGTTCAGTTCCAATATGTACTGCAATATTGTTTACAGTTGTGCACAGCTCTACCCAAAGGGAGTTTATGTTTGTTGTAAATAAGGGTGTATTTATTCGTTTGCACAATGCTTTGAATAAATTAGAACTGCAAAGAGCATATGCAGTAAAAATGTGAAACATACATATTCAGTGTCTTGTACTCAGATACCTCACTAAATACAGTAATGTCTAACTTTACTGTAGTTTTCAAATGGCTGTGCAAATAGTATAGTGCTGTCTTGAGCACTTTCGGGAAGTGTCACCAAAATCTGACTTTTTTGCACTGGAAAAAATTTACAGAGTAAACTGTCATAATGAAAACATGACAAAGCCATTTGACTATCTTGTTCATAAACAATGGTGTCAGGACTTTTCATCTTGATGACACTGACATTTCATTGACATGAATACTTGCTTTTGAGGAATGAGCTATCCATTTTGAGCAAGTGACACGCTTTTGCAGGTTATCAGCTAGGTTTTGCAGTTTGTACTAATTGTTTTGAGAAATGCATTAACTGTTGTGCAAATGTAAATAGTGTTGTGAGAAATGCACCAAAGCGACTGAGAAAAACTGTAAATGTTAATGAAAGTAATTAATAGAATTGTTTTCTATTTGAGTATATTTTAAAATTGTATTTATTCCTGTGATGCAAAGCTGAATTTTCAGCATCATTACTCCACTCTTTAGTGTCACATGATCCTTCAGAAATCATTCTAATATGCTGATTTGCTGAGAGACATTTAAACATTTAAAAGCATTTGCACTGCTTAATGTTTTTGTGTAAACCGTGATTTTTTTTTTTTAAGAATTATTTGATGAATAGAAAGTTGAAAGGAAAAGCCTTTATTTTACAATTTTTCATATATATTTCTTGTACAATTAAAGATGCCTTTACTGTCACTTTTGTTCAGTGCATTTTCCTGAATAAAAGTATAGGTTTTTTGATAGATAGATAGATAGATAGATAGATAGATAGATAG